>NW_021850836.1:182933-184471 GCF_003651465.1 Formica exsecta
TAATTATGTTACTATATATTATATTAATTTGATTATATATTTATTTTGATATTTATTTACAGAAATGTGATATGTCAGATGAAATGAAGCAAGAAGCAATGGAATTATGTGTGACTGCAGCAGAAAAATATGCAGACAACTATGAGAGCGTGTCTCGAATGATCAAGGAAACAATGGATAAGAAATTTGGTGCATCATGGCATACTGTCGTTGGAGAAGGCTATGGCTTTGAAATAACTTATCAATTGAAACATCTTTTGTATATGTACTGCGCCGGCAATTTAGCGATATGCATTTGGAAATCTGCATAGAGTAATTTTGATAATTATAATGCATTTTTAACAAATTATATGTGAATTAACTCGAAATATTTGTAGACATGGGTAAAGGTGTTTGTATTATACATATATAACAGAGAGAGTGACAACGATATAAGAAAAGAATATTTTTTATGTGTCTCATAAGTATACATGGGTCCAATGTCTGTATTTAAGTTGGATATTTATATCATAATAATTAAATGCAATTGCGCGCATATTGGAGAAGCAACATTATTTATAAGCAAATATATCTAGATGTACATAAGACATGATAAACTAATTGAAATAAGAATATATTGAATATTTCCTTTTCTCTGGCAGAACTTATTGAATCATTTATTATTATACATAATGGAAGAATTAATGTGTATGGCATTGTATATAAAAGATTCAACATGGAGATGTATACTTTTTTGTCAAAAGATATAATATATATTTAAAAAAAAATTATATATACACATGATAGAGTTACAATTTAGAATTTTTTTTGTCGAGAATTCATCAAAAATCTGCGACTGTCCTCCATACAAGAACTGCTGTATTACCTCCAATAAACATGTACAATAGTGATTTCTCTTGATATGTTATTGCACATGCGTAAGCTTCTCCAACAATTACTTGGAAAGGTGGTCCAAATTTTTTATCCAGATTATCTTTAATCATACGAGCTGCGTGTTCATAATTTTCTGGATATTTTTCTACAGCAGTGACGCAGGTTTCTATGGCTTCCTGTTTTATTTCCTCTGGCATATCGCAATGCTAGAGAGAATCTTTATTGTGGTTAAAATTGAAATATTTTAATTAAAATATGATATATTATAAACTATATTTCAATTTACTTTACACAATGGATACATATGAACTACCAGAGCTACAACATCTTTTTTTACTTCCCCAGCCCACATGTTTTTAAAAAAATGTTTCTTTTTAATTATGTTGTATAATTATATTGTATAACAGTAAAACTGACTGCGTATTGTATTTTATGTTTTCAATAACTTCAAGTATATTTGGTTATATTAAACAATATAATTAAACAAATGAATATATGCATAATATATATATCTATTATAAAATTTGCAAGTATATAAAGGAAGTATATAAAGGAAGAATTATTGTAAATAAATAAATTTGTTTTTATAAAAAGAAATATTTCAACAAAATATTTCAATAGTCTATCTTGTTGGCTTTTATATAGGATAAATATGTATAATATAT
>NW_021850836.1:184850-229852 GCF_003651465.1 Formica exsecta
TTTCAAATGGAATTATATTAATATATTATTATTATATGTATATAAAAGATATATATTAATATTTTCAAATGGAATATGGAAGGTAGGAGGAAGGGAAAGTAACGAATGTGATTGATTATATACCAAGTTGTTTCTCTTATTTCGATATATGCATAGTTTTTTTTTATTCCATCATTTCTTAATTCTAAATTAGCTGTTTTTCTTTAACAGCTTTCCCCTTTTCGCACTGTTGTTGCTAGATATCAAAGAATCAAGCGCAATATATATATTAGGCTGTGTTCCAAAATTCACTGCCAATACTGGAAATCTACAGTTCACATAACGTATATTATAGATTTCCAGTACTGGCAGTGAATTTTGGAACACGGCCATAGTAAAAGGAAAACATCTGTTCACCGTACATACCGACGAGGTTACAATACTCGTCGATGGTGTACATACGCATATGCCTGATACGCCATTTGAGGTTCATCACGTCGATGTATATGACAGTGCATAGTATTGGATGTGTGCGAGTCTCGCATTCTTGACAATCTTTCGGCCGGTGGTTTTGTTAATATCATATATATTTCTCGCGCTTTTTTTTCTCCGCCATTTCGGTACGCATAATTATATCCTGCGGAGTATTTTTTTTTTTGCGCATGTGTGGCTACAAACATAAATTCTAAGCAACGTTTCCGATACGGTGCCACTGACGTTTACGATACATCAACATGTCTGCTCTTCAAAAGTCAATTTTGAAATCCAGGTTACCACCGTCGACTGTCAATTTTTCGGCATTAAATTCCAGGTTTGTATAGCTATCTGCGAAATTGTGTGCAAGCAAAATTGATTAGTTGAAAGATGGAGTGAATTATATTTCTGATTGCTACAAAATCATACAAGAATATGTCTTCTTTTTTAGAATTAATAAATCGAGATGCCAACGAAAGAGAGACTACGATCCGGTGCAGTGGAATCCGTACTTCGATCATTCCAAGGATGTGCCAATAGGACAGAATACATTTCATGTTTACATCAAAGGCACTGAAGGGCCATTATTAGTTTTATTACATGGTGGTGGCTACAGTGGTTTAACATGGGCAGAACTTACAGTAGGCATCATTTGCAAAAATTTTAATTACACGTAAAAAGAAAAAATTAATCACGGTATGAATTTTAGAAATCGATTATGACAATGGTATTGTGTAGAGTCATGGCTATTGATCTTAGAGGTCATGGAGATACTTACACTACAGATGATGAGGATTTGTCCGCAGATACTTTAGCATCGTAAGTAAATGTACTATATTTGTTTTAAGTATATAGACTTTTTATATGTTTGTATTTTTTGCGCAAGAAAAAGAATAATTATATGATTGAACCTTGTTAAAAATTCTTCAATATGAATGCAAAAAGAACTATGAGATTGTATGTACCTACAATTTGAAATTATACAAAGCATGGTATTAACAAATTTTATTTATTTTATAAATGTTATATGTTATATCAATATTTTCTTGTAAGCCATTCTACATATGATTTTAAGAAATCTTTCCTATTTTTAACAAATTACTTATCTTTTTATGTAGAGATGTTGCAGCTATTATAGATGCAATTGCACATGATACTCCAATAATTCTGGTCGGTCACAGCATGGGTGGAGCAGTAGCTGTGAAAGCAGCTCCATTAATTCCAAATTTATATGGATTAGGAGTTATAGATGTTGTAGAGGGTACAGCAATGGATGCATTAGCTTCTATGCAAAGTTTCTTAAGATCACGGCCATCTAGTTTTAACACTATATCTCAAGCTATAGAATGGTGGTTAGTATTCAATATATTTTTAATGTATTAATCATTGTATTATGACAAGTATGTTCCATAAATGATTCAACTTGTTCTTTGAAAATGACTAGTAGCGTAACTGTTAATTTATACAGCTTTGTTTACTTATAAAGTGAAGTTTTCAAATAAAATTAAGCAATCTTTTAATTGATCATTTTTCAGCATTCGTAGTGGAAAAATTCGTAATATACAATCCGCTAAGGTTTCAGTTCCTGGACAGATAAAGAAGTTAGTGAATTCTTAAAAATATTTAGGCTTTTCTAATATCTTTATATTAAAATAAATCGAGTTATGTGCAACACATGTGTCATTTCAGCATTGAAACTGGCAAATTAGCAACTCATGATATTGACTCATTGCCAACTGAATACAATACATGTGAATCTAATCCAGAACCAGTTTTACCACGAGATGATATTATCCAAGAGGAAGAGTCATTCAGTATGCCACCACCATCAGCATCTACGTCTTCTGCTATCTCTGCTAACAGAAAATATGTGTGGAGAATAGATTTGGCAAAGACGGAACAGCATTGGTTTGGCTGGTTTAAAGGATTATCAACGGCATTCTTGGACATCTCAGTTCCAAAAATGTTGTTGTTAGCAGGAGTTGATAGATTAGATCGTGAACTTACTGTGGGGCAAATGCAAGGTATATTATTTTGAAAACTATATGTCTGTTACAACATGGGTATTTAATATCTTATAATAAAATTATTTATGAAAAAAATAGGTAAATTCCAAATGCAAGTATTACCCGCATGTGGGCATGCCGTTCACGAAGACGTTCCGGATAAAGTAGCGGAAGCTATCGCTACATTTATGGTCAGACATAAGTTTGTAGAGCCAACCTCGGATTTTCCACGGTAAGCCAAAATGTACTTTTTACCTTCCGTATTTAGAATTTAATCATAGATATTTTTTGTAAGACTGTTTTTGGAAAGAGATAAAACGAACATTTTCTAGATTTCCAATAAATTTTAAAATTTTTATTTATGATTTATGAAAGATGTGTAATTTGTTATTATGATTGTTTTTTTTAGGACTTTCTCGGCTTGTTAAGAAAATAATTGAAAGACTATTGTAATGTGAACTTATTAAATGATGTGAAGGGTTTTTTGTTTTAATTAATTGATATGACGCTTTTATTTATTTCAAGAGAAGTTATAACCACCAAATATAGAAATGTACATCATACATGTGTAAATAAAGCTTGATGAGAAAAATAAAATGGTTCTTATATATATAAATTTTCTTCTTTTGTCAAAGTTTAAACTTGTCAAATTTTAATCTTTATGAAGTAATTAATGTAATTTAATATATAGACGTTATTTGAAGTATCTATATCTATAATACTTATTTTTCAGTTTCTCTCTCAACACTTATTTTATATCACTCATTTATAACAAAAATTAATCACATTAATTTATCATACATCTTGGAACAATTTCAAGATATTTATAAAAGCAGTATTACCTGTTATATTCTCTAAGAGAGAATAGTTCATATATATTTTATTAAAAAAAAAACGCCTTATTTTTAGATTATAATAGATACGAATTACATTACAACCATTGTCATTAGCAAACCATTATTACATTAAAGATTTATATAAAATCGCAGTATGTACAACATCGTAAATAAGCGCTGAAATAAATGTATGGCAGTTACAATGATTGGAAATTCCTTAATACAGTATAATAATACAAAAATGTGTAAAAATCCTATAAAAGTTGTTTATATACTAATAACTCCCGCACATAGGATGCGGAAACACTTGCCGCGCGGCAAAAGCTTGACGCGAGGCAGCTAATCAACTTTTCCATTAGAACGAAAAATTGATTGGCTACCGTCTTTTGCCGCGCGGCAAGCATTACCTATCGCATTCTGTGTGCGGGGGGAGGGGGATGATAAGAAGAAATGTAATCGTTTAAAACCGTTTCAGAAAAATAACACCGCAATTAATTTAACATGTACATGTAATATCACAAGAGAGAGCATATTGTATTATATTTCTGAAACGCCTAATTTACATCTAATTATGAATGTAGAATCATATAGAAATAAGTCTTATTGGTGCTAAGAATGATTTAAATGCCGGTAGCTAAATTTTTGACAATAACACAGGGTCCCGCGCGGCCAGCTTTGAGAGGAGCAACCTTTAAATATATGAACATGTTTATATTTCACAATATTATGCGGAAACACTTGCCGCGCGGCAGCTAATCAACTTTTCCATTAGAACGAAAAATTGATTGGCTACCGTCTTTTGCCGCGCGGCAAGCATTACCTATCGCATTCTGTGTGCGGGGGGAGGGGGATGATAAGAAGAAATGTAATCGTTTAAAACCGTTTCAGAAAAATAACACCGCAATTAATTTAACATGTACATGTAATATCACAAGAGAGAGCATATTGTATTATATTTCTGAAACGCCTAATTTACATCTAATTATGAATGTAGAATCATATAGAAATAAGTCTTATTGGTGCTAAGAATGATTTAAATGCCGGTAGCTAAATTTTTGACAATAACACAGGGTCCCGCGCGGCCAGCTTTGAGAGGAGCAACCTTTAAATATATGAACATGTTTATATTTCACAATATTTGAAGTATACATTTAAAATTATATTTTTATTCAATTATAAGAATAGTTTAAACACTTACGGATTCCCATTCATTGAGATGTGGATCATAGGCTTCTACCAGCGTGAGATATTGCTGACCGTCGTATCCTCCCACAGCTATAAGTCGGTCACCTAGCACGCACACACCGACCGCATCTCGGGGTACACTCATTGGTGCAACCATTGTCCATGTATCGGTTTTAGGATCATACCTAATGTCACGTTCCATTATGTACAACTTGAAAAACTTCGAATATATTTATTATACAATGTAATAGTATTTCTCACCTCTCTACACAGTCGAATCTGCTAGCGTTAGGATTACTGGCTGGAGCATCGTGACCACCAAGCGCGTAAAGACAACCATTTACTACTCCCACGCCTACACCGCCTCGTCTCTTCGACATGGGCGCACATGGTGTCCACTTATTAGTATGTGGATCGTAGCATTCTACAGTATTTAAACAGGAACTGATATCTCTTCCTCCTACAGCGTATAATCTGTCAAAATGTCATAAGTTTAAAAACTGCATTTTATAAGAATTTATTTTAAAAATATAATATTAAAGATTTTTTGAATTTAAATAATTATTTGTATGAAAATTTGCATTGAATAATGAACGTAATAGTAAAATTAATTTTTAGAAACCGGTAACCGATTTTTCGGTTCTAGACTGTGTGGTCTCAATTTCTTTCTAAAATATCATTTTGACATATATCTGAAAATTTTTTATAAAAGAATTTTTCCACTTTGTTTCTAAAGGTTAATAATTCATCCATATATCATAACTTACTTATCATTTAACACAGCTACACCGACCGTAGATCTTTGTATGGACATAGGGCATATTGAACTCCATTGACGCGTTGCTGGATCCCATCTCTCCACTGTATCAAGAAAACTCCAACCATCGTGACCGCCAACAGCATACAAGGGCCCACCTAAGACTGCCACTCCTGTACAAGAAATATTATTTGCCAAGTTATCATGAAATAAATGAATCACGCGTATCAATTTCGCAAATTTTCTCGCATCGATGTATACCTAAGCCATGACGATGCACATTCATGGGTGGTAATGTACTCCAGATATGAGTAGAGAAATCAAAGCATTCTACCGTGTTCAGCGTTTTTAAACCGTCTCTACCGCCCGCAACGATCAATTTCTTATCGACTACTACGGCGCCGAATTGCAATCTTCTGCCACTCATAGCAGCTAGAGATCTCCAAGCGTTATCGCGTAATGAAAATGCATCTATGGATGTAGCACCTGAAAGTTGTGTCGTTTTTATTACTTTGTCAAAAATTAAAATAGCATGAAATATATAATAATATTGATATTATATCACTGCATTTACTTTAATCGTAATTGATATTATAAATAATTTTGTATATAATGAATTACCTTTATTAGCATCCATTCCTCCGACAGCTAACAATGTACCCACAGTAGCTTTTCTCGGTTTCGTTCTTCCTGATTGAAGCAGAGGTCTTCGTTCAGGTAACAGATGATATTTCAATGCTTCCATTACTAATTCCTGTGCCATTCTTTGGTCTTTGAACATTTCATTGCTCTCAATATTGTCAGCTATAAACTGTTTTAATTTATTAGTTGATCTATATTATAGTTTCGCTGAGCAAAAGGGTCAAGCTGTTGATAAACTTACCGCAGGTGATAACAATGGTAATTTTACTAAACTTAATAATTTGCTGGCATCTTTGCTCCTGTTTTCTGGATCATGTTCCAGCCAAATCATAAGGGCCTGAAATAACATTGTGATAGTAATAATAGTTGTGTTACTCTGTACATTGAGCTTATATATTTTGATTACATATGTGAAATATTTACTTATAATTCAAAAAATATCTCTATGTTAATATATGTATAAAAAAGCATACATACATTATAATTATATATTTTTTAATATTTCACACAAAGTTTCAAAGTTTACTCGTTTTCTTAATGGATTATTTGTGTTTTGCAATTTATAATATTTACATTATAAGTAGTTTATATAATGCTTATAGCCAATCTTACATGAAAGATAGTTTCTTCTGAAGGAACATTAAGATCCTCGGATTCAAGTAATTTTGCAACTTCGTTGGCAGATAAGAGTAAAAATTCTTGATTTCTTGTAACTTCCATGAAATGTTTGGTAGTATACGCATGTGCATGTTCAAATAATTCTGTACAACCCTGCGTATCGGCAAACATCCGTATACCGAGGCAATTACTTGGATGAAGCTGTTTGACGAGAAATTGACAGCATGCTTTAATAACTGGATTTAATTGTAATAGGCATGCGGTTGCAAGAAGGGTCTCTACACTATCTTCCTGTAATTCTATGCAGCCTGCATATAGACATAAAACATATATTATGAGGAATTATTAACTTTAGTGAAAATGGCGTAAAAAATTATAGCTCTTAAATGTATTTTTGTCTTTTTTCAATATAATATTAATTTATTAATATTCCTAAAAAATGTTCTTTTAGATCAAATGTATTTCAAATAGAATTACCCGTATAACAATAAAGAACCAAAGCCCATAATGCATCTCCATCTACATCCATTAATTCTATTTCATTTTGTGCCGACTCTCGTAGAGAGCTTGTGAACATGGCAGCAAAATATTCTGAACCAGCACTTAGTACTAATCGATGGGCCGGGACGCGCTTATTTCCTATAGAAAATGTACAAATTAGAAAATATAAAAGTATTAATATTTTAAATAAATATTTCAAATTACATGTTGAATATACTTTCAAATATAAAATGCAAGAATATTTTCACATAGAATATACTTTATTTCCAACTATTAGTTAGAAACTTAGAACAATAGCCACAATAAATTATTAACAATAGCTCCAAATAAACAACAATATAATAAATCAACAATAATTCCAAATTATTAACAATTTTTAATAATAATTATATATTTATTAATAATAAAATAAGTTTTGATTCTTGAAAAAAAATAAATCTTTAAAAAGTTAAAGTATGGATAATATAATAATATTTCTTATCTATTAATGGAGATACATATTTCGTTATTAACTATTATCATATGAATGATCTTAGCAGTTGACAGTTTACGCGTATCGACACAGATATATACACGATATCCACTCTGTTATCAAACAAAGCATCCGGCCCGGTCCGCTCACCTGCGATCAACGTAACGTCTGTCAGCTGTTGCCTGTGCAAATAACTTTCCATCACTCGGAGGCTGCTCTCTGCATGCTTCGGCGAAATGGACACGCACGACATCATACTGGAGATGCTATGTTCGCTGGCGTCCTTATCAAGGCCCAGCGGAAATTCCTGTTGCTCGCCTTTATTGTTCGTGATTTTTGCGGGAGAGTTTCCCGCTACTTTCGACGATGACATTTTCATCCGCAATCGCTTATCGTCGCGAGAACGACGACGATCGGAAGGAACCCACCAACGAGGAGACGGGACGCCGTCTTTCAGGATACGTCGAGTTGATGTGTAAACAATAGATCGTCCTAAGTCGCGGTCAATGACCATCTGCTATTTCATCCCACGGATCAGCGCACTCGACACTGACCGATAATACTAATTGCCAGCTGCTACTACTACTACCTACTAATGCACTACGCTGGTACTAGTCGCTCAGCAGCTGTCAATTGAGATCGCTCGCTATACGATATGCGACGCCCGTACATCGCTCGAAAATAAACAAAGAGCCGAGTACACAGTCGCCAGCCGCCAACTTTGATACGAGAACGCACGAAGGTGCACGATCCTTTATTCGCGTTAACTCCCTCTTTTTAACTATTCCTCTCCTTTCTCTAATAGCGTTTCCGAATGAACGGGTTTTAATCCATCCCGGATCAATTTATTATGAATTCAAGTCTTTTATTCGCAGAAACGATGCAATGACGTCATTAATCAACCTTGGGTTGATCAAACCTACTTCATTCGAAAACGCAATAAATCTCATTATAATGCATGTATGCTATTATTGATATCATTTGTATTAAAACAAAGTATGTATTGAAGGAATACAGGATTGTTTACTATTGGGGGCGTTATATATGTAGCCTATAGGCTTTGCGCATTGAAAAATAAAATATTAGACCGTCAAGGATTCCCTCCCCCTCTCAAGGCTTCTATCAAAAAGACTAAAAAATAATTACAAAACAGTTATATATTTATTAATATAATATTCAATGGCACAATATTTCTCATTTAAACATTTAAAATTAAATGTTTTTCTTTTAATTACATTTAAAGATATATAAATGCAAATGAGGTACAGTTAGAAGAATTAGAAAAATGTAAGACGTTTTTATTGTACTTCAATGTAAATATATAGATATATTTCTTTGGATATATAATACTCTCTCTCTTTCTCTCTCTGTGTTTTTGTGCGGGTTTGTCCTATGAACCCGGTCTATATATGTACAAGCGCAAATATATAAGATCCACTCTCTCGATACAAAGATTATATGCTCTTCAATATAATACAACATACATCATATATAAGAGAGAATTATGAGTATTATAATCATGTAGTTCATTATTACGTGAATAATTCACATTATTTGATTATTAATTATATGATCAATTTTATGTTGCCTCTCTCTCTCTCTCTGATTCAGTATAATACATTATAGTTCAATCAATCCAGATTTTTTTTGCTTAAATTATATATTATACATATTTTTTTATATAATAACTTTGGTATATATAACACTGCATTGTGCTTTATGTAACAAAATGAAGCTGCAACACTTGTACGAGGTTTCTAATCACTTTACTTTCCTATATGTAATATTATATATTGTGTACTTATCATAAAAGCAGTGTATTTATGTTATATATACATTCTTTATAATTTTTTAAAGTGTCAGAAAGATATATTACAGTTATAAAGTACAATAATAAATCTATAGCATGTGTTACAATAGACACAAATGTACGTTGCGTGATACACATATATGTGATTGTTAAAATGAAATACTGTACTTAAATTTTTAGCAGATTGATAAAACAGTGGTCATGTTCAGCAGAACTCTTATATTAGCGTTTTATTAGTGTTACTCTGCCAACAGTTTAAAGCTTTCTGTTGAGTGCGTTTTTCTTGTCACGTTTGTTTACTACTTTGCAGCACGCGCGCGTTACGCCTATGATATATGAATGGATTATTATACATTGAAAAAATTGGTATCTATTTAACTAATATGCTGGAAGTTTAGGGATTACTAGGAGGCGTTCAGTAGAAAATCGCTTAAATGTTGCGTTTTCTGTTGCAATCAATTATTTTATATGTATTATAAGAATTAAAATAAAAGAGAAATCTATACATTTTGTATGTAATAAAATAAAGATTTTTCTCAAATGTTACATTGGGACTAAACTTAGATGGCAATAACAGAAATATATCGCGATAATACGTGCAGTGCATGCAGTACTTGCTACAAAATCAACGTTAGTAAAAATACTTTGTCTACATATTTGATTGTACCAATCAATTAGAGCTGATTTCTCTCAAATTGTTATTTGGTAATCTGTTTTTTTTTTATCATAAGAATCGGAATTATATTAGCAATATAGAAATTACTTTATTTTTAGCATACTTAATTAGTTATAAAATAATTGGTCATCTTTTTGCTTAAAAAAGTTTTTTTAAAAATATATTTATAATTTTCACTAGAAACATAATTTCTTATGCGAGTTAAAGAAAGACGAATAATCGTGTATAGCTATGAAATCATATTACATATAACTTTTCTTTCTTTAGAAAGAAAAAATAAATTGTCAATCAAGAGATTATTAAACCAAGGACGTTGATGTAACCGTCCTAGTGTCGTACCGCGTATCTATAGTTGCACCATAACATCTCCAAGTACTTTCCATTAATGCACTAGATGCAGATGCCTCCACCGTACATTTGT
Source organism: Formica exsecta (assembly GCF_003651465.1). Classification (NCBI taxonomy): domain Eukaryota; kingdom Metazoa; phylum Arthropoda; class Insecta; order Hymenoptera; family Formicidae; genus Formica; species Formica exsecta. The sequence continues at coordinate 195,228 of NW_021850836.1, forward strand.
TCGGACTTGGTCGAGGGATCTGCGACCGATTCCGAAAAGGATCCGTAAAAGGGCCTTTTTCGACAACAACAGAATCGATCGAGCAACTCTGTTAGATCGCTACTCTCGGAGTCATCCCTGAAGATACCGCTCGACGCTTCTTCCGTGCACGGAGCTATAAACGTCTGCAAATCGTTCCTTGGGAAACCCTCGCGATAATAGATCTTGATCGTATCGTACGCATCCATTATCACAGAAATGAAAAGACTTAAGACGACATAAATGTACAACGAAATGAACGAGTATAAATAGATTCTAGAAAACCACCATAGTATTGCTGACGATTTGGAAGACGTGATGGAAAACGTGGCAAACATATCATCACCGTTGATCAACGCGAATAAGCACTCAGAAGTGGTCGCAAGAGAACGAAATTTCATATTATACGGACCGAGCACCAGCCAGCCACAAAATGTGAAACCGGCATAAATGAGGATGGCGCATATAAGGAATCTTGCCACCTTCGGCGTCGCTTTTTTCAGAGTCAAGATAACGACATTGTACGTCTTGAAGAAGCCGAGATAGCGTAACACGCCAAACCACACCAGCAAATTGCCGGTGCCGAGAAATATGCTGCAGATATTCCAATGATCGCTCTCGGAATGTTTCCGTTCAATTTGCTCCTTTATGATGGTGCCAATAATGATCAATAAATCATTGACGATGATCATAATGTACCAGAAATTTAAAAATTCTAGTCGGCCTTCGAGGCTCAGCGCCATACCATACGTCTTCTTGAAAAAATTGATCGTCTCGAACTTCAGCATCTGTGCCCTATATATTGCTCGCGAGCACAACAGCAAGGAAATCGCGCAGATTAGTATGACAAGCAAATTTAACAGAGTCCTCAGCGCCGATTCGATGCGATTATCCGTGATATAGCGGGTGTCACCCTTGCATTGTAATTTCCTGGCCTCGGCGTCTAACGAGAGCAGCATCTGTCCATCGAAATCGCGATTATCAAAGTCGATTTTGATGTTGAAACGATAACAATCGGGCGGTGTCATCGGTCCGGCCGCTTTTAGGTTTACCGTCTTTAGAGCAAACTTGAGATGGGCGCGTACCAGCGCGGAGAACTTAATATTTATGTTTCTATCCCGCAGAAAATTGTGCGACGATTTAAATGTATCGAATACTTCGAGACTGATGTTTACACAAGTTTTTACAATCTCGCTGTCGAACACATAACTCTCGTTGAAGCCAAATATAGTGCCTTCCTTGTACTGGTAAAGACATAGAACTACAGGCCCGACAGAATTGTCCTCGGCGATATATGAGTACGAACCAATGGCATCGTCGACGTTGTAGAAGCCATGCAGAGCGTAATCAATGGCATCATAAAAATTGCTTCGTTTGTAGATGGCCAACGGTCCCGTCGCGGGTGGATATGCAGGTACCTGAAACGTTATTCAAAATGACATCATTCATAGCATGAGAAATAGTGATTAAAGTATAGAATTTATATATATTTCTCATTATATTACAATTGCAGTAGCAGTAATAATAATATCTAATCGTTATCGAGAGGCTAAGAAGTAAAGTGGTCAGAGCTGCAAGCAGAGGCAATGCAGTAATTATTTAATAATTACTTTTACTTAAGATTGCTTAAAGCATGCTGTACAATTAAAATATAATTTGTATGCTATTTTCATTATACCATTTTTATAGCATCGAGCAACAAAAATATCATTTAGATTCACAGATATGTGAGTAAAGTATGCGATTATATACCTCTTGAGTAGAATCCCATCCCATTAAAAAGAGATGGGAGAATGTGATTCGATTGTCCCAAGTATAATTCACGTGCATGTAATTGCTATGTGCAAATAAACAAAGCTGCATAGTCACAAGGATTATCTTAACGACTTGAACGACAAATTTGTATGGGAAACGCCGTTTCGCCTGCCACTTCTCAATTGGATTCATAAAGAAGAACCGCAGTTTGCGACGCATCTTCTCCTCCGCCAATGTCGTGATCGGGCAAGTTTTGCATTCCATTGGAGTAGAATGACTTTGCCTATAATGCAATACAATAGATAGTATTATCTATATTATTTTATATTATGGAATTCTTTTTAATATGATATTAGCATTTAATTATTTTGGATCACAAGTAAAATTCCATTATAATAATCAAAATATATAAATAATAAAAAAATATATATATATTAATTATATGAAATTAAAAATTTATTTATATTTTTGTTGAGATAATTATATAAAATTAATGATCTTTACATTTTCGTTCAATTACGTTACAAAACAGATAATCTTTTTTGAATTTTTCAACAACACGCTATCTATCAAGCACCGTTACTGTCAACTGATTATCAGAACGTAGTTTATATTGAAACAAGTCGAGCACAATGCTATCAATATATTTTAATGTGAGCGAGCAGAGTCCACTTGGTCGAACCACAACAAAGAAACGTAACGACATCAAGAATATGCCACATAGAGACACGCGCGATTCGCTTAATTATCGACGTGATTTAACGGTTCTCGCGATAATTATGCGTACACATAATCTTGGCGAATAATCTCGATAAGCGCGCTCGCTTTATGCACAAACCTCGGTTCGTCGACTTCGTTCAGCAACGCGTTCTCGCTCGCGATCTCGTCCTCGCTTTCATCGCCGTGGCTCCAGGTGCGATTCTGTAGATTGTTTCCCACTGTGGTGTCCTCGTGCTGGACTCTCTTGCGTACTTTCGTTGGACTTTCCTCCATTCTTCAAGATTCTGATTTAACGAGTCGATAAGCGAGCTCAGGTAAAATGCGTCAACAAATGAGAAACGAGCAGCCTCCTATCCCGCAGAGTCGTCGTCGTCCCACTCTCCGACTGGCGATGAGACATCTAGCTGTTCACATACGTAGATCTGTGCAGCAATGCGTAAGAGAATAATATTACGATCCACGTCAGACAGCGTTGAACGTGAGGTTAAGCGTTAAGTATCACGTACCAGGGCGTAGCGTGTAATTGACAGATGTGACGATCCCGAATTATCAGCCATCGCACGCCATCCGACTCGATGCAACGACCGAGCTCGACTGGCCAACGTGCGCCAGTGATTGGCTGTCAGCAATGATGCCAGAAGACATGACGCAGCAGTGACGTCAGACGGAGGGATTCTACTGCACATGCGCGATAGTGAGTAAGAGTCAGGTGACTCTCAGCAGCATACATATCTTATGGAGATAAATGGTATCCTTAGGCCCACATATTGTAGGAAAGAAAATATTTTCTAAAAAATTAATAAATTCTATTAATATTATAAACTACAACATTCATATACTGCAATATAGTAAATACCAAATATAGTACTATAGTATTTTATATATCGTTAATATAATAGCGTTTTCGGACGAACGGGTTAATCCAACCCGATTCAATTAATCATTATATTTTACTATGAATTCAAGCCTTTTATTGGCAGAGACGATGCAATGACGTCATTAATCACTATAAAAGCGATTAAACCTGCTACGTCCGAAAACGCTATAAGAAAGTATGCATTTTAAAAACCTATGTGGATCCCTAGAAACTTCTTATATTGGCACGAGTCTGTGAAGAGGCAGTCACGTGGTCAGAGCGACCGCGAGTAGTGGGAAAAACTTCTCCATCAGACATCGTCATGGCGCTTGCGCGATTCTTGCGCGTTATTTTATGTGGATGGAGAAACTAATTGTCTCAATAATATCATAATTTAAAATTGGTATTGTATATAAACTTTTTTATTCTTAAATGTTTTATATGTTTATAATTCTTTACAATCATCAAATATATAGTTCTGAACTTGCCACAGGTAATATGTACAGTTTTGAGACATGATACACATATACAGACATGATGCACTACGACGAATGCATGTACGTACGATATACGATATCTAAACATGATGCTTTCGACCCGAAAGTGCCTAATTTCGTACGTAAAGACATACATCGACGTCGTGACATGGAGTGTAATGTAAGTTTATATCTACTCTGATTTTATTACCTTTCTTTAATGCTTTTTTTCAATTTCGATTTTACAATCGATAATTTGCGATAGATATAGTTGTTGAACAATATTGCTTTTCGATAATTGATTTCATTTACTGAATGGTTACTGTATGGCTTCGAATGGATTCAAGAAGGGATCGAGCTATGTGTGTGTATGTGATGAATATTATATTGGTTCTCATAAAAAAATTTTCTTTATTTTGAAAAGATTTAATGATTCATTTCATTTTTCATTTTAAAATTTGATCTTACGGCGATAGTATAATATTATAGATATCTTTAAACGTGATATAATGTGTTTTCTCGTAAAGATTTATACCATCTTGTGATATACATATGCTCACATACCTTTCAAGAAAATGTACTTTTTTTACAAGAGAAAATGTTACGATATTGCGCAATAAAGGAAGATATCCCGAGGGAATTTTATAAAGATTTATGTTTTGTATCATACAATTTTAGTATATGCATTTTTTCAAAGTTTCTTATCCGTTTATTTCCTTGTTTAAAATATTATTTAAGATAAAGATAAATGCAGTTACAAGAAAAAATTACAATTTGATGAAAAATCAAATATAATTTTTTAATAAAAATTCTTGAGAATAACAAGAATATACATATAAATGAATAAATATATTGAAAGAAAAAGACTTTTTAATTTAAAAAAATACTTTGTAATTTATAAATTATTGCACTTACAATTAGTTTTGGAAATATTTTAGCTTGTAAAATATATATTTTTTGTTAGAAAAATGTAAATGTGTTGATGTTTAAAGTCTTAACATCATCATTGAAATTTTTCTAAGAAGATCAGCTATTTTTTTAATTTGCTGTTTATATATTTTTTTCTTTTTATTATTTTTTCTTACATTTTTCTTATACCATATAATAATCAAAATGATATATTAATAATAATCAAAATGATATATTAAAAAATAATATAAAAATTTAATGTAGAGTTTAAACTTAGCTAACACAATACAATTAAATATAATCTAATCTATTTTGTGAAAGTTAAATAATTATGAAATAAAGAAAATGTAATTATTGCACGGATTATCTGTAGTTATTGATTCATATTATAATGTATTTGGTCTGTTTGCTCTAAGCTACATTTTTTCTAAAAACAAACCAACTTTTTTCTCTTTTACTTATAAAAAGATATAAAATCAGATTTTTTTTATAATCACCATTAAATAAGAAACATCCTTCTCTGTGTTTATATGACAAAGCTATGTTATTTAATTCAATTCATCAATATTGTGTTTTTAATAATAAAGAGTAGCAATCGGAATAAAACAAATGCGTAGTTGTGTGAATAATGTATAGTTGTCTACACGACAATATTAATCGCATTGTATATTGACATTGCTACCTATTCAATATTTGCAGATAGACGACGATGAGATATCGGATGAGAGATACAATGCAATAAGAGAACGACTGTATGTTACAATGTAACGAAGCATCGATCCGTGGAAACCCGAACAATAGGTAATCTTAAAAATTAATCTTAAAGATGCACTCCAACTATTCCATCACATTTGTAGTTTACATTTCTCTTCTGGAATACACATTTAGAATCACGAAATCTGTTATTTGATTATTAGGTCCAATCCATTTGAGACGCATCAGAACATGCAAAGCAGGATATGGATCGGAATAATCTGGATTGCAGCGGAATCCGATGGAATATGCTGGGATAAGTCGCCGTCGTTGGAGAGAGTCGCAGAAAACGGAATGGAGTGCAGTTTCCCAGGATAGGCTTGGATGTAAGTACAACCTAGAAAAACTCTTATCACGACACGTAGCCTCTTTCAAGGATGAGAATCGAGTGGCGACTTCTCAGGGGTTGCGCGCGCGTGTCGAGGGGATTGTGTTGCGCGATATCGGTGGCTGCGCGTTGACACACGGCGCGGGCTCTCGTTGCGTCGGCAGCGCAGCATTACCATCACGTTACCCTCGCGACACGGAGGAGCGAGCGGAGAGTGCGTCCTGACGCGCGCCAACCGCTTAGGTGAGGAAGCGCGCAGCTGAGAGAGCTGAGCTCGGCCTTCGTCATCGCTCCGCCGTAGGCGCAGTTTATCCCTCTTCACCGTCGCGTTCATTTCTTCGAGCAAGTAGCAGTTGGACGAGTATCAACATCGTGCTCAAGTCGGCTTCGAATAACGACGTGCTTCTAAGGTGACCAGGATTCGATCAGCTTGTCTTTTCAAAGAGCATCGCCAAAGGTGTTCTCACGTGCGAATACGTACGAGTGACTTTTAAAATCAGTCTGTTGCTCCTCGTCTGTTGAAATCCTCGGAGAGCTATTTTCTTTAACGTATCACGATTGACTCTGGGATCTGCTGGGTCGTCGACCTGTGGTCGTCTTGCGCGAGTGTCGCGTAGAGTTTCATTGAACGGAGTGCAGTTCCGTATCGTGATCCTCTTTGTTATCTTTAATCCTCCTGGAAATTTTCCAACTACAGGTGTCCTCCGCACATAACGTCTCTGATCATCCCATCGGTGAAGACGACTCGTTCCCGTCGGTCCACGCGACCAATTGATCATAGTCTTCCTCTCTCTTTCTTGCGTCGCGTTAACCGGAAGCAGCATGGGTGACCAAGAGCAACAGGAAACAATGCCGAGCGTGGTGGAGTTGAATGTGGGCGGCGTCTTCTATACTACTGCCTTGACCACGCTGACCCGTGAGAGCGACTCGCATCTTGCGACACTCTTCACGGGCAAATCCGCCGTGGAGAAAGATGCCAAGGGCAAGTACTTCCTGGATCGCGATGGTGTGCTCTTCCGTTACGTATTGGACTTCCTGCGCAATCAAGCATTGGTTTTGCCCGAGGGCTTTCGCGAACGCGAGAGGCTCAAGCAGGAGGCTAATTTCTACGGTCTTCCTGGTTTAGAGAAGGCCATTTTGGAGAACGCCGATTCTGGCGGGCAAACCGGCGGTGCGGTCGGCAAACGCGTACCAGGATACATTACTATCGGCTACCGAGGCAGCTTCGCCTTCGGCCGCGAAGGCCTGGCCGACGTCAAGTTCCGCAAGCTCTCAAGGATTCTCGTATGCGGCCGCGTGGCACTCTGCCGGGACGTTTTCGGCGAGACGCTAAACGAGAGTCGCGATCCCGACCACGGCATGTCCGATCGTTACACGTCGCGCTTCTTCCTGAAGCACAGCGTCATCGAGCAGGCCTTCGACATGCTGCAGGAGCAGGGCTTCAGGATGGCGGGTAGTTGTGGTTCTGGCACTGCCGGCAGCAACTCCGAGCAGCTGAAACCCGGCGTGGATTCCGAGGAGAATCGCTGGAATCACTATAATGAGTTCATCTTTGTGCGCGATTAAAGAGCTTCGTTAGCAGTCTTTTCCGATAACCGCGAGTAAAGTGTACTTTGCGGTTGATCTGATCGTCGTCGATGACTCGCATCCTTTAAAACGAAGCGGCAAACACAGAGAAAAAGACTTCCTCAGGTACTTGAAATGGTTTAGGTAGAAGCGAAAATGGAGAAATGTAAGAACACTTGTTGTGTGCTTAACGTGTGAGCGCGTAACGCATGACAAATGAGACTTTTTCGTTGATTGCACATATAATGAAGTCGATATATAATATCGGATTTAGCAAAAGTTGGTAGGAAAAGTTGGAAAGCGTCGAACGTTCGTCTCGCGAAGTCCTTAATTAATTTCATCTCGCTAGAAATTTTCCCGAAGTTATCACATTATAATTAATCAATGTCGACATAACTAGGAATTTGGAGCGTTCTATTTCTAAGAGTACCAACATCGTCAGCCTTCTCTGAATCATTAATTCTTGAGTTCCTTTCACTTTAATGGGCTCTTTTATCAGAATGAGAAGGATGGATAAGGCAACGGATAGATTTTCGTGTTTCGATAGAACCCTTATTTGAAATGACACTTGATTAATACTGATAACAAGAAATTATAAACGTATTAAAGAGAATTATGAACTCGTCAATTATGACTATGTTGGATCTTTAAATGTCATTTGTTGATAATCCTGTTAAAATTGCGTAGTGCAAAATTATAAGTAGCAAATCAACATCGAATTATAACAGCTAAAAAATATTTGTTTTAAATCAAAGATATTTCGTTGAATTTGTTTAATCATATTGTATGTCTTTCACGTATAATTAAATATTTAATTCTATATGAATTTGATTGACAATTGCACAGATAGAATCGAAAACTTCTCTGAATACGACGTTTTTCATAATCGAAACGTGCCGACGGCAGCGTCTAAAATTGTCCTTCCCGACAAAAATCTGACTCAGAGATTGTTGCGAGGGAGAGACGTTTATTAAAAAGCAGTCTCACATATATCCACGAGATGAAAAACGCCAATGTCAGGCGTTTTTCATTGCTAGTAGACGCGAAAGAAGACGGCGAATGAAGGGCGCAAGAGGAAAGCGGATCCGGGCGAAGGCTCAGTGATGTTGAAATATCTGCGAACGTACGCGACTTGACTATTTAAAAGAGCAACAGTGTCAGGCTACATGTTAGTGATAAATATCACCGGAAATGACGGACGATAAAATGCAAGGAAACAGACTTGACACAAATGGAAGTATCTTAAAATTGATCGAACGCAAATGATGCACAATAACTTTCGCCTTTTTCTTATTCGCGTCTGACGTGGAGGAAAATTAAAGGAAAATCCCAATTATCGAGATCATCATTTGAAGAAAGTCTCCGGTACTGTCTGGTACGCGCGTTAAGTAGTTAGTACTAGTAAATAGTCGGTCCGAGTGATCACTGCTAATGTATGGTCAGACCGAATGCTTATCACTAGTTGGATTAAATTAATTAATGGTGTGCTAGATACGGATATCTTTTTTTCAATAGAAAGTATTCATAAAAAGCAGTTTGTGTTGTGCAAAGATTTAAAAGAATAATATAAACACACTAACACTATTGTCGTAAAGTATCCTTTCGGCATAAACTTAAACAGCTAACTAGCTTTATTCTCGGTGGTCGGGCAGTCTTGTTGAATGCATGTACTTACAACCTGACACGATGTCAAACGCGCTATTCAAACAACGGTACGTTGGATACGTGTCACTTGTAACAATTCTTCATCAGGTTTTTAAGAGCATGAACAAGGTAATGCTTTTTTCTTTTGTGTTTAAAATTTTTTTTCTTATTTCTCTTCTGTAAGCGTTTTTTTTTTTTTTTTTTTTTTTTTTTTAAACGTGAGTGTGCTAAGCAATTCGTATTGTTTTCGATCTATCGACTTCCAAAGAAGGAAAGAAAGATTCGTCGAAATATGATGGAAGCAAAGTTTTGTTATGAATTTACAATGAGTCCCATTTCGTACGTTACAAAAGAAATGCATTTGCTAAATTATTCAAATAAGAACAAAACTCAAGTATTTTTTCCTTTCTGTATAATCGTTTCTCGCGGAATAAAAAGATAAATGTCTGATAAAGAAATACACATATACAGACATGATGCACTACGACGAATGCATGTACGTACGATATACGATATCTAAACATGATGCTTTCGACCCGAAAGTGCCTAATTTCGTACGTAAAGACATACATCGACGTCGTGACATGGAGTGTAATGTAAGTTTATATCTACTCTGATTTTATTACCTTTCTTTAATGCTTTTTTTCAATTTCGATTTTACAATCGATAATTTGCGATAGATATAGTTGTTGAACAATATTGCTTTTCGATAATTGATTTCATTTACTGAATGGTTACTGTATGGCTTCGAATGGATTCAAGAAGGGATCGAGCTATGTGTGTGTATGTGATGAATATTATATTGGTTCTCATAAAAAAATTTTCTTTATTTTGAAAAGATTTAATGATTCATTTCATTTTTCATTTTAAAATTTGATCTTACGGCGATAGTATAATATTATAGATATCTTTAAACGTGATATAATGTGTTTTCTCGTAAAGATTTATACCATCTTGTGATATACATATGCTCACATACCTTTCAAGAAAATGTACTTTTTTTACAAGAGAAAATGTTACGATATTGCGCAATAAAGGAAGATATCCCGAGGGAATTTTATAAAGATTTATGTTTTGTATCATACAATTTTAGTATATGCATTTTTTCAAAGTTTCTTATCCGTTTATTTCCTTGTTTAAAATATTATTTAAGATAAAGATAAATGCAGTTACAAGAAAAAATTACAATTTGATGAAAAATCAAATATAATTTTTTAATAAAAATTCTTGAGAATAACAAGAATATACATATAAATGAATAAATATATTGAAAGAAAAAGACTTTTTAATTTAAAAAAATACTTTGTAATTTATAAATTATTGCACTTACAATTAGTTTTGGAAATATTTTAGCTTGTAAAATATATATTTTTTGTTAGAAAAATGTAAATGTGTTGATGTTTAAAGTCTTAACATCATCATTGAAATTTTTCTAAGAAGATCAGCTATTTTTTTAATTTGCTGTTTATATATTTTTTTCTTTTTATTATTTTTTCTTACATTTTTCTTATACCATATAATAATAATCAAAATGATATATTAAAAAATAATATAAAAATTTAATGTAGAGTTTAAACTTAGCTAACACAATACAATTAAATATAATCTAATCTATTTTGTGAAAGTTAAATAATTATGAAATAAAGAAAATGTAATTATTGCACGGATTATCTGTAGTTATTGATTCATATTATAATGTATTTGGTCTGTTTGCTCTAAGCTACATTTTTTTCTAAAAACAAACCAACTTTTTTCTCTTTTACTTATAAAAAGATATAAAATCAGATTTTTTTTATAATCACCATTAAATAAGAAACATCCTTCTCTGTGTTTATATGACAAAGCTATGTTATTTAATTCAATTCATCAATATTGTGTTTTTAATAATAAAGAGTAGCAATCGGAATAAAACAAATGCGTAGTTGTGTGAATAATGTATAGTTGTCTACACGACAATATTAATCGCATTGTATATTGACATTGCTACCTATTCAATATTTGCAGATAGACGACGATGAGATATCGGATGAGAGATACAATGCAATAAGAGAACGACTGTATGTTACAATGTAACGAAGCATCGATCCGTGGAAACCCGAACAATAGGTAATCTTAAAAATTAATCTTAAAGATGCACTCCAACTATTCCATCACATTTGTAGTTTACATTTCTCTTCTGGAATACACATTTAGAATCACGAAATCTGTTATTTGATTATTAGGTCCAATCCATTTGAGACGCATCAGAACATGCAAAGCAGGATATGGATCGGAATAATCTGGATTGCAGCGGAATCCGATGGAATATGCTGGGATAAGTCGCCGTCGTTGGAGAGAGTCGCAGAAAACGGAATGGAGTGCAGTTTCCCAGGATAGGCTTGGATGTAAGTACAACCTAGAAAAACTCTTATCACGACACGTAGCCTCTTTCAAGGATGAGAATCGAGTGGCGACTTCTCAGGGGTTGCGCGCGCGTGTCGAGGGGATTGTGTTGCGCGATATCGGTGGCTGCGCGTTGACACACGGCGCGGGCTCTCGTTGCGTCGGCAGCGCAGCATTACCATCACGTTACCCTCGCGACACGGAGGAGCGAGCGGAGAGTGCGTCCTGACGCGCGCCAACCGCTTAGGTGAGGAAGCGCGCAGCTGAGAGAGCTGAGCTCGGCCTTCGTCATCGCTCCGCCGTAGGCGCAGTTTATCCCTCTTCACCGTCGCGTTCATTTCTTCGAGCAAGTAGCAGTTGGACGAGTATCAACATCGTGCTCAAGTCGGCTTCGAATAACGACGTGCTTCTAAGGTGACCAGGATTCGATCAGCTTGTCTTTTCAAAGAGCATCGCCAAAGGTGTTCTCACGTGCGAATACGTACGAGTGACTTTTAAAATCAGTCTGTTGCTCCTCGTCTGTTGAAATCCTCGGAGAGCTATTTTCTTTAACGTATCACGATTGACTCTGGGATCTGCTGGGTCGTCGACCTGTGGTCGTCTTGCGCGAGTGTCGCGTAGAGTTTCATTGAACGGAGTGCAGTTCCGTATCGTGATCCTCTTTGTTATCTTTAATCCTCCTGGAAATTTTCCAACTACAGGTGTCCTCCGCACATAACGTCTCTGATCATCCCATCGGTGAAGACGACTCGTTCCCGTCGGTCCACGCGACCAATTGATCATAGTCTTCCTCTCTCTTTCTTGCGTCGCGTTAACCGGAAGCAGCATGGGTGACCAAGAGCAACAGGAAACAATGCCGAGCGTGGTGGAGTTGAATGTGGGCGGCGTCTTCTATACTACTGCCTTGACCACGCTGACCCGTGAGAGCGACTCGCATCTTGCGACACTCTTCACGGGCAAATCCGCCGTGGAGAAAGATGCCAAGGGCAAGTACTTCCTGGATCGCGATGGTGTGCTCTTCCGTTACGTATTGGACTTCCTGCGCAATCAAGCATTGGTTTTGCCCGAGGGCTTTCGCGAACGCGAGAGGCTCAAGCAGGAGGCTAATTTCTACGGTCTTCCTGGTTTAGAGAAGGCCATTTTGGAGAACGCCGATTCTGGCGGGCAAACCGGCGGTGCGGTCGGCAAACGCGTACCAGGATACATTACTATCGGCTACCGAGGCAGCTTCGCCTTCGGCCGCGAAGGCCTGGCCGACGTCAAGTTCCGCAAGCTCTCAAGGATTCTCGTATGCGGCCGCGTGGCACTCTGCCGGGACGTTTTCGGCGAGACGCTAAACGAGAGTCGCGATCCCGACCACGGCATGTCCGATCGTTACACGTCGCGCTTCTTCCTGAAGCACAGCGTCATCGAGCAGGCCTTCGACATGCTGCAGGAGCAGGGCTTCAGGATGGCGGGTAGTTGTGGTTCTGGCACTGCCGGCAGCAACTCCGAGCAGCTGAAACCCGGCGTGGATTCCGAGGAGAATCGCTGGAATCACTATAATGAGTTCATCTTTGTGCGCGATTAAAGAGCTTCGTTAGCAGTCTTTTCCGATAACCGCGAGTAAAGTGTACTTTGCGGTTGATCTGATCGTCGTCGATGACTCGCATCCTTTAAAACGAAGCGGCAAACACAGAGAAAAAGACTTCCTCAGGTACTTGAAATGGTTTAGGTAGAAGCGAAAATGGAGAAATGTAAGAACACTTGTTGTGTGCTTAACGTGTGAGCGCGTAACGCATGACAAATGAGACTTTTTCGTTGATTGCACATATAATGAAGTCGATATATAATATCGGATTTAGCAAAAGTTGGTAGGAAAAGTTGGAAAGCGTCGAACGTTCGTCTCGCGAAGTCCTTAATTAATTTCATCTCGCTAGAAATTTTCCCGAAGTTATCACATTATAATTAATCAATGTCGACATAACTAGGAATTTGGAGCGTTCTATTTCTAAGAGTACCAACATCGTCAGCCTTCTCTGAATCATTAATTCTTGAGTTCCTTTCACTTTAATGGGCTCTTTTATCAGAATGAGAAGGATGGATAAGGCAACGGATAGATTTTCGTGTTTCGATAGAACCCTTATTTGAAATGACACTTGATTAATACTGATAACAAGAAATTATAAACGTATTAAAGAGAATTATGAACTCGTCAATTATGACTATGTTGGATCTTTAAATGTCATTTGTTGATAATCCTGTTAAAATTGCGTAGTGCAAAATTATAAGTAGCAAATCAACATCGAATTATAACAGCTAAAAAATATTTGTTTTAAATCAAAGATATTTCGTTGAATTTGTTTAATCATATTGTATGTCTTTCACGTATAATTAAATATTTAATTCTATATGAATTTGATTGACAATTGCACAGATAGAATCGAAAACTTCTCTGAATACGACGTTTTTCATAATCGAAACGTGCCGACGGCAGCGTCTAAAATTGTCCTTCCCGACAAAAATCTGACTCAGAGATTGTTGCGAGGGAGAGACGTTTATTAAAAAGCAGTCTCACATATATCCACGAGATGAAAAACGCCAATGTCAGGCGTTTTTCATTGCTAGTAGACGCGAAAGAAGACGGCGAATGAAGGGCGCAAGAGGAAAGCGGATCCGGGCGAAGGCTCAGTGATGTTGAAATATCTGCGAACGTACGCGACTTGACTATTTAAAAGAGCAACAGTGTCAGGCTACATGTTAGTGATAAATATCACCGGAAATGACGGACGATAAAATGCAAGGAAACAGACTTGACACAAATGGAAGTATCTTAAAATTGATCGAACGCAAATGATGCACAATAACTTTCGCCTTTTTCTTATTCGCGTCTGACGTGGAGGAAAATTAAAGGAAAATCCCAATTATCGAGATCATCATTTGAAGAAAGTCTCCGGTACTGTCTGGTACGCGCGTTAAGTAGTTAGTACTAGTAAATAGTCGGTCCGAGTGATCACTGCTAATGTATGGTCAGACCGAATGCTTATCACTAGTTGGATTAAATTAATTAATGGTGTGCTAGATACGGATATCTTTTTTTCAATAGAAAGTATTCATAAAAAGCAGTTTGTGTTGTGCAAAGATTTAAAAGAATAATATAAACACACTAACACTATTGTCGTAAAGTATCCTTTCGGCATAAACTTAAACAGCTAACTAGCTTTATTCTCGGTGGTCGGGCAGTCTTGTTGAATGCATGTACTTACAACCTGACACGATGTCAAACGCGCTATTCAAACAACGGTACGTTGGATACGTGTCACTTGTAACAATTCTTCATCAGGTTTTTAAGAGCATGAACAAGGTAATGCTTTTTTCTTTTGTGTTTAAAATTTTTTTTCTTATTTCTCTTCTGTAAGCGTTTTTTTTTTTTTTTTTTTTGTAAAGTGGAACGTGAGTGTGCTAAGCAATTCGTATTGTTTTCGATCTATCGACTTCCAAAGAAGGAAAGAAAGATTCGTCGAAATATGATGGAAGCAAAGTTTTGTTATGAATTTACAATGAGTCCCATTTCGTACGTTACAAAAGAAATGCATTTGCTAAATTATTCAAATAAGAACAAAACTCAAGTATTTTTTCCTTTCTGTATAATCGTTTCTCGCGGAATAAAAAGATAAATGTCTGATAAAGAAAGTTTCAAAAGAAAGAGAGAAAAAGATTTTTCTCAAACAAAAAAACGGAAGATATTATAAGAGAAAGCATTTATTATATACCTGAACAAATTAATACTCAATTATTGTTATTTCTGAACAATATTTCTATGCATACATATTTGAATTTGAAATGTTATTTGAATTAAAAATGTCCATTTTTGATGCATATTTATTACTAAATTTAACAACAAAAAGTTTGCGCACCGATAACCGCGCGTTGGCTCTTTTTGCCAGTTTCCTCATTTAGTATTATTTTATATAATTAAGCATTAATTTTTCTAGTCATTTTTATTATGCTATGTTTAGAATTATTTAAATAGAAAATACCAAATTTTTTTCAGATTCTTTGATTATTATGCATTACAAAATACAATAATTGCTTTTATTTCTTTGCTTATTAATATTATTAATAATTATTTGCATATTCAGAATGATGAAAGATTCGAAAAATTCATCGCGATTATAATCTTTGTTGCAACAGGTTATCATGTAGCGGATAACATTTAGCGATTGTTTGAAAGAATGCCGACGGTGCTGAATAGACGAGATAGATATCGAGTTTTAAGCGCGTATTAATTTCTCGTTATATCATAAAAATATATAATGTCGAAGACTTTTTTTAAGAATGATCGAGATAATGCGATATATAATTCTCGTGTCTTAACGGAATTTCCTATTTTTACGAAATGATATTTATTAGTACTAGACAAATGATGAATTAATTCTCTACTTTAAAAAAAGCACATACATCTAACTTTTATAATTTTTTAATAGCATTGAAAAATTACATATTGTGAAAAATTTATTATTGCCGAAATTTTTCAAGAGATAACAACATTCACGACTTGATACTTTTCCTTTATTTACGGCCGTCGAAAAATAATTTTGGGGCGATGAAGCGAATTATAATTGTTATTGTTAGTGCGTTGTACGCTATTCGATCTGCGTCCGCAATGGATTGATTTATAATGACGTTATATCCTCGGGTGCGAATTATGCGTATCAACATGCGACGTTACATAGTAGAAGACGGACAAGATAATCCATAATGTGCGTTTGATAAAATTTAATTTATCTATATTTCGTCTTTCATTGAAACGGCTAATTTTATGTAAATGAGACGAATGGTGTTGCTAAAATTCATGAAACGGAGTTCCATATATCAAGTGAAGGTATTATCGTTATATGATATATCGCAGAGAAACAAATAAACGATATTTTCGATTTTTTCAAGTTTGCCTCTTGGAAAAGACCAGCTTTTTCAAGTATTATATGCAAATGATTATGATGATGACGATTGCAATGAGCAGCGTGTCAAATCTTGCTAGCTGGGAGATTCTATTAATGTGAGGCGGTGATGTGTGTACCGTAATCGTTTCGCGATTATATTAGTAAATCGCCTACTTCCATTTACTCTGTACAAATAAAGACATTCAGGTAAATCAAACTTGTAAGATAGTAGAGAATGTTACAAGATATATTAATGTAAGAGAGTCTCACGTAGAGAGTGACTATAAACTTTGAACTTATTTTATGATGGCACAAATTTTTAATCCTTTTCCACGGTATATATCATTCAGATTTATTTTTTATGTGCATTCATACACACACACACACACATTTCACAGACACTCGACGTAACATTTATTGAATTTCTCGATTTACGACGTAATTTTACGTTCATTTAATCACAATATACACATGCAAAATTGGGCCCAAACAAATATTTGTTGCAATGTATAGAATTCATTGAAAAAATATTGAAAAAGTTATTTATTATTTCACTTTGAGTCTTTGTGGTTGTTAAAATTACAATGACTGATTACCATATGCGTTTGTCTATACTGTCAAATAGAATTAAACTGTATTTTCTGATTAATATATATTGATTTCTAAGACATATTGGGACCGATTTTCAGATGCAGAAAAGGATATATAAACGTATTCACAAATGTGCGTTAATATATTAAAGTCTTCAAAATACCAACATTTATATGTTTCTTTTTAATTATATTCAGGTTTTCGCAAAATCGTTCTTTGAGTTGCATTTATATACATATATATATATTTTGCGCTGATATTATATAAAATGCACTTATATGTTGTGAGTCTTAGAAGGTATATTACTTTTGGATATGAGCAAGGTTGTTTATTTACCTGCACCAATGTATTATGTGTAAAACATCGAGATTGACGATATGTCGATTATGATTCGTGATATATATAGTAGAGGCTCTATTCCGTAAATTAGAAACAGTATAACTCGCCGCGAAAGGGAGCGAATCTCGAGTGAACAGATTTGATAGAACTCAAAGATTTGAGTTCCGTCAGATTTTAACGGAGAATTCGATTTTTATCGAAATCTTTTGATTGTTCACAAATCTTCGCTTAGCATTATTCTTCATTATTTTCTAGATATGAAATATCTAGTTTATATAATCTCCAAATATTTATTTCGCTGTACAATGTTTAGTATACGATGGCTTTCAAATTTCTTATATCTTGATCAAATATTTTAATTTTAATTAAATAAACATTTCATAAGTTTTCTGCGAAATCTTTTTCTTTAACATAAAGTTTCCGTAAATACCACAGTAAAATTTAGAGTTTGATATTAGCATTTCAAATTTTATTTGTAAGATAATAAAGAATATAGGATATACAAGGTAGAAAAAATAATATGTAGTTGATTATGATCCAATCATTTTTTTTTCAAATCATATTTATGATATATTAGAAAACATCTTTGTGCTATTCATAACGATGGAGTAATTTATCAAAGTATTTCTTTTAATTCAATTATAGAAGACATCTTGACCAATCGAATTTAGGTATATATATGTATAAAATATTTTATGTATTAATACATAGTACATACATTTATGGATTGGATAAGAGAGAAGGGGTTTTTTCCAGCGAATTGCATATGGTTTGATATTCTTTGAGAAATAGTTCGACTAAAAGTTGCAACGCGTGTCGTGGAAACATTTGATTATGATATTCGAGACTCAGAACCCATTTATTGGAGAGAATTCAACGAGTAGAATCTGAGCGGTATTAGGTAGCGTGTAAGACTGTGCCGCGATATGAAATTACTATATTGTACATGTATATACGTATATATAAGTATAAAAAAGGAGAAATAAAAGAATGAAATAGTATAAGAATGTGATTATGACAATCCTGGATCTACGTATCTCGTGACTTTTGGTACTATCCTCATGTTAAATTCTCTTCGCTCTTTCGTGTTCCAGTTAAGCAAGTAGGGACCAAGAAATCACACATGATATACAAACCGTGAACATCATATAGAATTTCATATTATGGCTGCAATTATAAAACGCAATCATGAAAATTTATCTTTTTTAATGAACGTCTTCTTATTCGGTCTGAGCATCTACATTTTCAGGTTATTTCTTTAATGGAATTTGACATTAAATTCTATATGTAATTGAAAATTTTTATTTCTATTAACTTTGTGCGAGAGACACAATTTTTAACGATTTTTTTAAAAGCAAATATTACTAGATTTATATTTTAGGAGATATTAAATTTTGAAGAAAATATTTAAATCTGCAATAACACGTATATAAATATAAAATATTTTTTGCATTTCGAGTTGTTCTACAATATATTTAAGACTTATCGAAATCCAGCAAGTATAGTAGCGCACGTTTCCCTTTAAGCTTTCCATTATGGAGGAAAGTAATGATATTACACCAGAATAGTTTTTCTGCTGCATATGAATCAAGTAAAGTGCCTAATTTTTATTCTATATTGAAATGCACAAGGGACGATAATCTATGAGATGAAATTAATTGCTTGCAATTAAAAAACCTAAAGTGAAAAAACTAATGAAATTGCTTTTTGATGATAAAAATAATAAGTATCAGCATGAACACAAAATTTGTAGTAATATCATTACAATCTATATATTTTTCCTAAAACAATAAAAGCTATGAATATTATAAATTTATAGTTAATTTTTTTTTATAAAATTGATCATGGATTCTGCTGTTTTGAAATAAACTTGAAATAGATTTAAAATATACTCCAAATTTTATGCCATTAATTAAGACGTAAATAATTTCGAATCTCGCATATCCTAGAGATGAAAGTTGTTGGTCCAAAAATATGGAGCTAACAAATTTTCATTAAGTCTAGCGGGAATTTCCGGGAAGATCGCAACGGATGCAATATGTAACGCCAAATTAATTGCAACAAGGCGGGATCGTTTCGTTGCCAATCGAGAGAAGGAAGAAACGATTCTTCTCGCATGATAGTTTCTCCGTCGAGGAGGAGATTGCGTGTTAACGAACGAAGCGCCGGAAGATGGTGGATGCAAACTCGATTGCCTATTTGAATGAACTGTCGTACTTACACGAACGCGAACGCCCAGCTCGTCTTGGAGATGTAGCAAAGCTGCGCTACACAGGGGAGCAATCTGTTGCTGAGTTTTCATCCGCCAGCGAGATAGAGGAAAGCGAAAAAAAGAGTAAGCGTCATCTCAACAAGATGTAAGTAAAATCGAGGTCGAGTTTTTTTTCGACAACGTCTCGTTGAAGACGCGAATAACGCGACGTTGTTTATCTTCGCTCTTATCATTTTCCTTGAAGTTTTTAATGGCGACATAATATGCAAAACTCTGTATGAACAAAATTATTTATTTATAAGAGATAATATTAATTATATAGATAGGGAGTTTCTCTCAGATATATATATCCTCTTTATATAGTTTAAAGATTTCAATGGAAATAAGAAAAATTGGATGCATTTTTCTTATAGAATGATTTATAAAATTAATTATTACACCAAGCATGAATTAATAGACATTTAATTAATACATTAGTATTAAATTACATTAATTAATAGACTTTATGTTCTTATATATAAGAATTTTTAATTTTCCAGATATTAAATTCTAAATATTGAAAAATATTTTTTTTTGCTAGATTGTTCAGATATGGGTGGATAAAAAAAGATCAAGGGATTCTTTGGTTAAAAAATTTCGTTGAGGGTGTTTCTCTTTACAGTGAGATTTTGTTCATAACGCCATTCTAGCAGGAAATATCGATTATTGGTCAGGCACATTTCCCTTTTTCCCGTATGTATAAATATTCTATGGATTCTAAAAATGTCGGTTTATTCTCGCGAAAATCTGTGCCGGAGCATCTCAATGCATGTGTGTCGTAGGTAAAGCTTAAGGATTAATATACTTTTGAAAAAACTATGTATGCATCAGTATATACATATGTATCAATAATGTGTAAAACAGGAAAATTATTTTCGTAAAGTACTAATTGTTTCAACAACCTGACGTAATAAACAAAAGAATATATATGAGAATATAAAAACAATAATTAAAAAAAAAATTATTATATTCTCTTTCTCTCTCTTTTTTTTTAATAATATATTAAATTAATACATATATATATTAAAGAAGACAATATTGCGCGCAAGATAGAGAAAAATACAAATATAATTGAATATACTTATCATATATTATACTCTTATCATATAGAATATTAGATATTTTTTTCTGATATTACATACAAGGAGAACTAAATTTGAGAGTAAATGTTGTAGCTTCATTTTTACTTCAGAATTTCTACTTTAGGTATATTAATTAAATCTTTATATATATTTTTCTTGATTTTCTAAGAATAGTTTGCTATAATATTTAACCCATTCATTTACGGTTCTACAACTTGCACAATGATTTTATCTTTGTGATTGACCTTTTAGCCGAGTTAACAAATCTACATTTCTGTGAATTTTCTACGTTCGATATATGTGTATATATGTATTTTTTGAATTATTTATCTCGCACATCATGTTTTGCAGCATTTATCATTTAACAAAGTGATACATTTATTTTATTATATATCTTTCTTTGTTTTCACATTTATTTAAACTGAGCTATTTCTGTAATCTTTTCTTTTTCTTGACTATAGACTTCTATCTTGCTATTCCATCATACTGTGTTATATTATTGTCCTGTGTGTCTTTCTTTTATGCCAAGTATTCTATATTTATTGTTACATAACTCGATATTAGATTTTTCTATTTGAGATTTTAATTTCCTTATCTGATATACAGAATATAGAATTACAGAAGTACCAGAATAATATTTGAGACGGTCTCGAGTTATTAAATCATTTGATAAGATTTTCAATATGCATTCATTAGTGGCCATATTCGCTTTAATAAAAATTAATTAATCCGAATTAAGCGCAGTCTTGTCAAGTATCCCAGACAGCACAAAAAGATTAAAAAACATTTTAAAGGTATCTAAAGGGTGAAAAAACATTTTTAAGTTGTCGGGATATTGTTTGGGATTAATTTGATGTGAAAAAGTTTGATACCTGAATCTGAAAAAAAAT
Source organism: Formica exsecta (assembly GCF_003651465.1). NCBI lineage: Eukaryota > Metazoa > Arthropoda > Insecta > Hymenoptera > Formicidae > Formica > Formica exsecta. Next base: position 216,710 of record NW_021850836.1, read on the forward strand.
TGTGTAACAAGAAACAAGGTAATGATGTGCATGTATTCGATATATCTCACGTCTTTTTTTCGAAATTTCTAGCAAAAGATTAGATATTATTTCTTTAACCTACGAATCATCTTTTAATCTACATCTATAATTTACTGCAAAATTGGATGTGAGAGAGAATTGTTCTATCGATTTTATTGAATTTTCTTATTTAAGCGCGATTTTTGAGCGTTTCTTCTGACTTTCTAAGCATCTTTCTAAGCTAGATACGGGGCTTATTATCAATCTCGCAATATAACGACACGCTATTATTGCGTGAATTCACGTTTTGTATCGTTTTATATTGTATCGTATATTATCAAATAGAGGTGTAGCAATTATTCAGGATTTATATTAATTATACAAATCCTGCATAATTACTGCGCTATATATCTATTGAATAATGTGACAACAATGCATTATACGTATAATTAATTTAAATCGTATATAACTGCTACACTGGGTCCATTAAAAAATATAATATAATGACAATAGAATATCAGAATAATAAAAAGTAAATTAGGCAAACATAATTTATATTTGTTATATTTGTAATTGTTTTTCTAACGTATATTTGAATGGTATGTTTTACATTTGTCACTGGCATATAATATTAATATGTTAAATTAAATGATATTACATTTTTTTCTTTTTTTGGTAATTAATAGTTTGAAATTGTTTTATTATATTTTGTACCTTTAAAATTAGATTCACATGTAATATTTAGCGTGTATCTGACAGTAGTAGAAGCAAATGTAAGCGCGAGAAAAAAATTCTGTCAAATAGAGTAACATTTTCTTATATTAGTAAGAAAGAAAGAATGTGCTAATGAGAAATGTCATACGATAAATGTCACACATAAACTTAGCTTTAGACGGAAGAGGATATTTTTAAAAGTGATAAGTGGGTGATTTTTTGTATGAATCGCAAAATACATTAAGCTGTATAAACGCGATGTTCTTGTCCGAGGTGAGAAATCGATCCATAAACTGACCTTCGTCTAAAAATGTGCGCAAATTGGGAATTGGAATAAAAAAAGAAATACTGTACGCAACCAAAACAAACAAATGGTTGTTCTGTTGTCAATTAAAAAATTCGATATCTCACCCCGATTGTGTGTATACTTCCTGTATACTTTGTTTCCGACAGAGTACATCGTCATTTCGTGTTTATTGAGTTTGTTGGATATCGAAAATGGATCAAGCGAATCAAATGAATTTCCGGAACGACGAGTGCGATAAATAGTATGCTAGCGAATGATCGTTATTTACGATAATAATCGTGATCAATCATATTTCTTTGATTTTTTTCTGTCTCTTGGTTACATTTATTATACGTTTAAATATATCCTTCTGTTTTCATTTATAGCGTAGTAAATATAAAAATGGTAGGCAGCAATTTTATCACTTATAAGAAAATTTTTTCCGTTTCATCGAAATAGCACTTGGTATCGTAATCCATATTTTTCATATTCGTGAAATATTGGAATTAAATCATATAACTTTTCTCTCTCCTTTTTTTGTTGTAAACTGTAATATAAATATAAATGATTATCCTATCTGGAACTAAAATATATATTTTCATATTTAAGATTTAATATTTAATTTATCACATATTTTATAATTTTAATGTTAGATAAAGTAATTTATAGGAAAGATTTTAATTGCTTGCTCACAACTTTTGAATTTATTTTATACAGAAAAAAAGGAAAAATACAAATAACAACAAACAAATAAAATTCAAGCAACAGTTGGAACAGTTGTAATAAAGTGTAATTAAATAAGTAGTTAAAACATAAATATGTTTAAAGAATTAACATGGAAAACATATTTTCTCGTTAAAGTTTGAATATTCCCGTTACAGCATTTTTTCAGATTGCTCTGTATTCAGCCTTTCGTTTGGCGGTTTATCAATTTTTCGAGCCATTTGTCGTGTCATTCCGGTGCAAATAAAGCGACGCTCGCTTTCGTGCAAAGCTGCCCGTTTATTCGAATTTCCATTTGCTCCGTGTATTATCATTGCCGTACAAATTCTCCCGATTAACTCATAATTATCTCTCCCGACCTATGTCTCTGCCGTTTACTCCCCTCGCGTCTCTTGTCTCGGCATCGATCGAATCGGATAATTATAACACTGCGGCCGGTGCTGCGGTTCGAAGGACGACGACGACGACGACGAGGAGCGGTAGCCGGAGTGAGAATTTCAATCTCGTGCTCGTTGGCGAATTTCGGATACTCGAGGTGCCAGCAATTTCCCCCGACGACGAATATGATTTCCAGATAGGGACTCGCATTGAATACTGTTTACTGTGGCGCGTTATGAGGATCCACAGGGTCATTTTGTGGAAACTGTTAATGAAACTACAAGAACATTTATGCCATCAAATATATATCAAATCTCCCTTTATTTCAAAATAAATATTTATTGCGTAATTAAATATTAAAAAATATGTATTTTGGACTAATGGAAAGTTTAGGCAATGAATAAACATAAAGGAACAATATACATATATTCGCGCTTTTCCTTCTATATATATTCTATTGTAGGTTTGTTAACAAAGAAACGCATAAATTTATATTTATGTGGTGTGTTTAATAATTTTATCTTGACATATTCTTTTTGAGGCTTAAAAATTATTTTTTTAAATACTGATAAAAGAGTAATTTCTTGTCAAATAGGTTTCTATATATTATGCTAAAGTTTGGTAGTCGTGGAATGAACAAACTTGGAAAGTTTGACAGTCGTGAAGAAAAGCAATTTTTCTCAGTTTCAGATTAAAGTAATGTTATGGCGTCTCAAGACTTAGAAGCCATTAAAATTCGACCAAAGTTCTACATTAAAGAAATTCATCTTTTGTACGGTTTAAGCCATTTCAATTTAATGTGATAAGAGGGTTATAATATAATCGCTTGTGTTTATATTTTGAATAGAACAAGAAGAGAGGAGGGAAAATTGTACGGGAAATCTGTTGAGAAATATTTGAACATGATTTCAAATACGCAGGGGGACGGTTACGGTCCTCCAAGAATAATAAACAGTACTCAGGTGCGCGACATCTGCGATATTTCAATAGCTCTAGAATATTTGCATAACAATATTTTAGATGTGCGAGTCATTTAATCCGGCGAAGAAAAATGCCGTGCCGTATCAACAAGACATGATTTTTGCGAGACAATGAGTTTGTTTTTAATTATGAGATGTAAATGATTAATGAGCTGTCTTAAAATATAAATAAAATGTCTCATAGATTGCAGTTTCTTGAAGGCGATTTTAGAGAATGTAGGAAAATTAAGAACGATTTATACGATGTCCTTGTCCCGGATTTATCGCTGATAATATTGCGCATTTCTACGTATTCATATATATATATAATATAAGTAATCTCGTATTATTATTTTTTCGTGCGGATATTGCAGAGAGATTTATTTCCAGATGGAATGTGCACAGGGAAAAAAGATTTGCGATGAAATTTAGAGTATATGATGCGTGAGCAACTAAATTACAACAGATAACGAAGTTTTTATCATAGAAGTAAAAAGGGAAGAAGAAAGTTTAGAAAATTCAACGAAACTTAGGTTTTAAACTTGTTTTTATTTTTTTATTTTATCACGCAAAATCTTTGTAACAGTCAATTTCCTTACGCATATATTAAAACAAGATTTTTATTTTTTTAAGGACATAATTATATTGCTACATTAAAATGACAAACGTAAAATGTTAATTTACCAGATTATATGTTAAATTTATATATATTTCACAATCTATCTAATGATGGTGCATTCGAATATTTTTACTGTAAAGTTTAATCGTACAAGATAAGAAACTCGAAAAACTAGCTGTACAAATTGCTTCTTGAAATTTACTATAGGTAGTAAATATCGACACAAGTTAATATAAAGTATATAATGGCGATACCTCTGCAAATGCTCTATTCGAATATCTCCGTCATAAGGGATGATCTCTCTATCGTGATGTGCGCGTAATGGTATTTCGTATTCGAGAGCCGTTCGATGCGGATTCCGCGGACGTCGACGACGTCGCTCACGGCGACCGCATTTTCCCGGTAAGTGATCAAGATTGAGTTATGTCGTCGCGGCAGCAATCATGAGTAGCCACGAGCGATCTCGGGAAACCTTTAATGAATCGGAAACAATCAAAATTCTTTTGAAACATTTATCTTGCGCCATGGTGACTTTTTCTACGATAGAAAGGACTTTTGCATTTTTTTAAAACATTGTTCACCCACATTTTTTTACAATTATGAGTCTTTAACAATATCAAGATATTTTTATAATTGCAAAAATATTAACTTTATTTTTTTCCTTGGCTAATAAATTATACAAAAATATATTATTATATATTATATAAATATGTACGACAGAAAAAATCCTTGAATAATATTGCATAATTTTTTTCACATATTATTTTACGTCTATAATAAAAATATTTTTTGATATATATTTTTTGATTAGAAATGCATAAGCATAGAAAACAGTCACATATGACAAAGTCGAAGTTAATATCCGGTGGTGCAATACAAGTCAGCGTGGTTTAGAAATATATAGGAATTCTTCTAGAATAAAATCCATCTCTCATGCATTAGCACGAATGACTCGGTTCATGTTTGTATTTGGAATTCACAATGAATGTAAATGACTGATTTTGAACTTTCTGTTGTAAATATTTTAATCAAATTTAGGTAACCATTTACAGTTAAAAGCACAATAAATGATCAATATAAAAAATGTTGCTTTTCTTGCAAAACATTTTGTATAAAGTTATCTTTTTATAAATATTACTGTTAGTTTGATCAACTAATGCAATACAAAATGCGACGTCGTCGAGCGCAAATTTATTTAAACCATTAACTTTGTCTTGTCATTATACAATATCCATATCGAATATTATCAAGTAATAAATTAAAATAAAAAATTTCAAAAGTTTCAAAAATCACAGTTTCTAGTACATATTCTTTTTTATGCAATTGGCATACTTGTAACTAACAGTTTACCTCAACTATATTAATGTCTTTTTTTATTTTTCTCTCTCTTTTATAAGTGCTATATATTTTGTTTACTAGAATGAATTTTATATTTCTTCAAATTTGTATTATCTCGATCAGATCTGTTATTTTCTCTATTGCTAAACCTAAGGAAGGAAGGAAGGAGAAGAAAAATTAAGATATGCTTGTGCACGGGGATTACGCTCGTAAGATTGAAAAATTCTGATAAGGATCCGATAAAGGAACCGCGGTCACGGTTCAATATCGATATGAACATTTCGCAATCATATTTTGGATTCGCAGATCTGCCTGGTTCGATGGGTCGAACCGGACTGAATGTTCTCACAGTTTGATCAATACAAGCAACGCGCAGGCGTCCTCGGCAAATGGAAACACGAGGCTCTCTCGCTTTCCTGTGCACATCTGATCGGAAACAGGTAGATGGCAAGAAGAGCAGATTGCGAGAAGCATATAAAAAGATGTATACATATATAGTAGAAAGAAAGATAATTCTCCTCGCCGTGATACATTTTAATTGGCTATTATATTTCAAGAAAAAAGATGTTCTGCCAATTAGGAACTCAAGCTTTCTCACTCACAACTTTTGAATTTATTTTATACAGAAAAAAAGGAAAAATACAAATAACAACAAACAAATAAAATTCAAGCAACAGTTGGAACAGTTGTAATAAAGTGTAATTAAATAAGTAGTTAAAACATAAATATGTTTAAAGAATTAACATGGAAAACATATTTTCTCGTTAAAGTTTGAATATTCCCGTTACAGCATTTTTTCAGATTGCTCTGTATTCAGCCTTTCGTTTGGCGGTTTATCAATTTTTCGAGCCATTTGTCGTGTCATTCCGGTGCAAATAAAGCGACGCTCGCTTTCGTGCAAAGCTGCCCGTTTATTCGAATTTCCATTTGCTCCGTGTATTATCATTGCCGTACAAATTCTCCCGATTAACTCATAATTATCTCTCCCGACCTATGTCTCTGCCGTTTACTCCCCTCGCGTCTCTTGTCTCGGCATCGATCGAATCGGATAATTATAACACTGCGGCCGGTGCTGCGGTTCGAAGGACGACGACGACGACGACGAGGAGCGGTAGCCGGAGTGAGAATTTCAATCTCGTGCTCGTTGGCGAATTTCGGATACTCGAGGTGCCAGCAATTTCCCCCGACGACGAATATGATTTCCAGATAGGGACTCGCATTGAATACTGTTTACTGTGGCGCGTTATGAGGATCCACAGGGTCATTTTGTGGAAACTGTTAATGAAACTACAAGAACATTTATGCCATCAAATATATATCAAATCTCCCTTTATTTCAAAATAAATATTTATTGCGTAATTAAATATTAAAAAATATGTATTTTGGACTAATGGAAAGTTTAGGCAATGAATAAACATAAAGGAACAATATACATATATTCGCGCTTTTCCTTCTATATATATTCTATTGTAGGTTTGTTAACAAAGAAACGCATAAATTTATATTTATGTGGTGTGTTTAATAATTTTATCTTGACATATTCTTTTTGAGGCTTAAAAATTATTTTTTTAAATACTGATAAAAGAGTAATTTCTTGTCAAATAGGTTTCTATATATTATGCTAAAGTTTGGTAGTCGTGGAATGAACAAACTTGGAAAGTTTGACAGTCGTGAAGAAAAGCAATTTTTCTCAGTTTCAGATTAAAGTAATGTTATGGCGTCTCAAGACTTAGAAGCCATTAAAATTCGACCAAAGTTCTACATTAAAGAAATTCATCTTTTGTACGGTTTAAGCCATTTCAATTTAATGTGATAAGAGGGTTATAATATAATCGCTTGTGTTTATATTTTGAATAGAACAAGAAGAGAGGAGGGAAAATTGTACGGGAAATCTGTTGAGAAATATTTGAACATGATTTCAAATACGCAGGGGGACGGTTACGGTCCTCCAAGAATAATAAACAGTACTCAGGTGCGCGACATCTGCGATATTTCAATAGCTCTAGAATATTTGCATAACAATATTTTAGATGTGCGAGTCATTTAATCCGGCGAAGAAAAATGCCGTGCCGTATCAACAAGACATGATTTTTGCGAGACAATGAGTTTGTTTTTAATTATGAGATGTAAATGATTAATGAGCTGTCTTAAAATATAAATAAAATGTCTCATAGATTGCAGTTTCTTGAAGGCGATTTTAGAGAATGTAGGAAAATTAAGAACGATTTATACGATGTCCTTGTCCCGGATTTATCGCTGATAATATTGCGCATTTCTACGTATTCATATATATATATAATATAAGTAATCTCGTATTATTATTTTTTCGTGCGGATATTGCAGAGAGATTTATTTCCAGATGGAATGTGCACAGGGAAAAAAGATTTGCGATGAAATTTAGAGTATATGATGCGTGAGCAACTAAATTACAACAGATAACGAAGTTTTTATCATAGAAGTAAAAAGGGAAGAAGAAAGTTTAGAAAATTCAACGAAACTTAGGTTTTAAACTTGTTTTTATTTTTTTATTTTATCACGCAAAATCTTTGTAACAGTCAATTTCCTTACGCATATATTAAAACAAGATTTTTATTTTTTTAAGGACATAATTATATTGCTACATTAAAATGACAAACGTAAAATGTTAATTTACCAGATTATATGTTAAATTTATATATATTTTACAATCTATCTAATGATGGTGCATTCGAATATTTTTACTGTAAAGTTTAATCGTACAAGATAAGAAACTCGAAAAACTAGCTGTACAAATTGCTTCTTGAAATTTACTATAGGTAGTAAATATCGACACAAGTTAATATAAAGTATATAATGGCGATACCTCTGCAAATGCTCTATTCGAATATCTCCGTCATAAGGGATGATCTCTCTATCGTGATGTGCGCGTAATGGTATTTCGTATTCGAGAGCCGTTCGATGCGGATTCCGCGGACGTCGACGACGTCGCTCACGGCGACCGCATTTTCCCGGTAAGTGATCAAGATTGAGTTATGTCGTCGCGGCAGCAATCATGAGTAGCCACGAGCGATCTCGGGAAACCTTTAATGAATCGGAAACAATCAAAATTCTTTTGAAACATTTATCTTGCGCCATGGTGACTTTTTCTACGATAGAAAGGACTTTTGCATTTTTTTAAAACATTGTTCACCCACATTTTTTTACAATTATGAGTCTTTAATCTAACAATATCAAGATATTTTTATAATTGCAAAAATATTAACTTTATTTTTTTCCTTGGCTAATAAATTATACAAAAATATATTATTATATATTATATAAATATGTACGACAGAAAAAATCCTTGAATAATATTGCATAATTTTTTTCACATATTATTTTACGTCTATAATAAAAATATTTTTTGATATATATTTTTTGATTAGAAATGCATAAGCATAGAAAACAGTCACATATGACAAAGTCGAAGTTAATATCCGGTGGTGCAATACAAGTCAGCGTGGTTTAGAAATATATAGGAATTCTTCTAGAATAAAATCCATCTCTCATGCATTAGCACGAATGACTCGGTTCATGTTTGTATTTGGAATTCACAATGAATGTAAATGGCTGATTTTGAACTTTCTGTTGTAAATATTTTAATCAAATTTAGGTAACCATTTACAGTTAAAAGCACAATAAATGATCAATATAAAAAATGTTGCTTTTCTTGCAAAACATTTTGTATAAAGTTATCTTTTTATAAATATTACTGTTAGTTTGATCAACTAATGCAATACAAAATGCGACGTCGTCGAGCGCAAATTTATTTAAACCATTAACTTTGTCTTGTCATTATACAATATCCATATCGAATATTATCAAGTAATAAATTAAAATCAAAAATTTCAAAAGTTTCAAAAATCACAGTTTCTAGTACATATTCTTTTTTATGCAATTGGCATACTTGTAACTAACAGTTTACCTCAACTATATTAATGTCTTTTTTTATTTTTCTCTCTCTTTTATAAGTGCTATATATTTTGTTTACTAGAATGAATTTTATATTTCTTCAAATTTGTATTATCTCGATCAGATCTGTTATTTTCTCTATTGCTAAACCTAAGGAAGGAAGGAAGGAAAAGAAAAATTAAGATATGCTTGTGCACGGGGATTACGCTCGTAAGATTGGAAAATTTTGATAAGGATCCGATAAAGGAACCGTGGTCACGGTTCAATATCGATATGAACATTTCGCAATCATATTTTGGATTCGCAGATCTGCCTGGTTCGATGGGTCGAACCGGACTGAATGTTCTCACAGTTTGATCAATACAAGCAACGCGCAGGCGTCCTCGGCAAATGGAAACACGAGGCTCTCTCGCTTTCCTGTGCACATCTGATCGGAAACAGGTAGATGGCAAGAAGAGCAGATTGCGAGAAGCATATAAAAAGATGTATACATATATAGTAGAAAGAAAGATAATTCTCCTCGCCGTGATACATTTTAATTGGCTATTATATTTCAAGAAAAAAGATGTTCTGCCAATTAGGAACTCAAGCTTTCTCACTCGCAAATAGGAGCAAATCTTTAAGAATAGTATTTTTAATTCTTTTATTGCCTTTTATCTTAAAGATGATAAAAATATTTTTTCTCTTTTTCTTTGGATAAAAAAATTATTTATGTAAGATTAAAAAATGCAATAGAGAAAAATTGGTTCAAAATAACTTTATTATATTATTTGATAGAGTAAAGGGATTAAATCGGAAGATATACATGTTACTATGATCGATATCCGAGCGATACATTTGAGAAATGAGGAAACGACGCATTTGTGAAACGGAATATCTTTACTATCCGAGAAACCTTCTATCATTCCAGGATGATAAGTCTTCTCTTCTCACTGAGGTTCCGTGTTTACGATCCTGGCGGTCTTCGGGATCAAATTATCGGTTCGAAGGATAACGTTTTGTTTTGTTACCCCATGTGACTATAATCGTGTCGCGCGATTCTCTTCCGCTTGTCTCTTTGTCGACATTGCATATTGCATTTTGTACCATTTTGCGATCCCGCGGGAGATGATGGAAATAAAATTTCCTCCGATGATACTTCTCATAAATTTACATTCATATTTTTTTATTGGAAAATAGATAACGAATGTTTATTTCTTCTTTGTTATACATTCTTTTCAATTTTATTAGATTATAATGTATGTAACGTGTTCTATAATTTGCGATTTTAATTGTAATGATGCTTTGACTCTAATCTGGAATCGACCTTTTCTCAACAAAAATATTGAAGAAGATCCATTTTATCGTAAAACTTTTGTACGTTTAATATCTTTTTCTAATTAAATTTTCTAATTAATATTTTATTAAAATAAAATCTTGAAATTTAATAAAGAATAATTAATTAAGGAAAAATTAATTTTGTTCTGTTCTTGTACTTTGAAGTTTGACAAGTAATTCTCTGTGATCACTTTTAACTCAGATACTCAGTTGGTGCCTTGACATTCTTGCTAAAGAAAAATTATAACTATAAATTTATGAGATTATTTATCATTAAAATTAAAATCGAATTGTACAAAACTCATACGTTAAGCGTATTTGTCTGATGTCATATATGTTGTATAGAAGTAAATTTTTAACATAGGTAAATTAATTTTTTGAGAGTATTTATTTTTGTGTTGTCCAAATTTTGTGATAGACGAAATCAACGAATCGTTGACGAAGTGTTAAAGTAACAATTATATCCGTTCTGAATTATTTCAAACAAACGTATTTTGACCCTGCGCGCGCGATCAAACGCACAGAATTCAATCTCGTATTATTCGTTCTCCGCTCTGTTGACCCTTCGGGTAATCCTACGCTCGACTGAAGCGGGGTTGAAAGGGCTAGCTTCGATCTCGGAGTAACAGAAATTTCAGGATTTTTGCTTGTTGGATCTGCGTCGGATCTGTCCATCCGGTATCTCGATTGTTTTTCGATATTAAAATTCCGGTTTATATGAGCAGTTCGAAAATCTGCATCGATGTCGAATATTTATATTTAAAGATATATGTAACGCAAGTGTTTATGCATGCCATAGGTTTTTCATATTATATTTATTTACAAGTTTATTTATAATATTTCGCTGATCGATTTAGAGTTTCTATTTATTTATTTATTGAGACAGTAATAGTTTTTGAAATTATAAGCGATTAAAAATCAAGAAATTTTTATGAATTAAGCTCTAGGGTAACACAACAAAATGTTATTTTTTACTTGCGTGAGTTTAAGTGGATTTTTACATAGGATGTTAATGTAAAACTTAATTTTTGGATGTGATTTAATATTGGAAAATTTGCGGAGTAAAAGATGTGATTTATCAAACTTTAATCGAAAAATTGATTCGAACAATTAATTATTCAACAAATTTTATCATGTAGGACATAGATATGAATTATGTAACATCTGCACACACTTTATTATTTTGTAAGAGTATGTGCAATGTTTTGTAATTTAATAACTTAACTGAAAACATTATATACATATATACATGAAGTATTTTACTGTGAGGTAATTTTGCTAGCTTTGCTTGTGTTTTTGCAGTTTTTCTTTGTAAGCAGAACAGCATATACCGTATCCAGTTTTTGACGAATGTTATAGTTAATCGCATTACGTGAATGTTTTTGGAGTTGTATCATTTATAGTTGAAAGATCAATACGTTAATATAATAGAAAAATGCTTGATTTATCTATTATTGCTGTTATTGCAAATAGAAACATTATATTGGTGCTTTACGGCTTAAATTCCTGCTTTTTCATGTTTATCTTTACGAACGTAACTCCCTTGAGATATATATAAAAAGTTGATAACCTTGTATTATATGTGCCCTCGACCTTTAAGCCAGTATTGCGCTTCAACGAAGCAATATCCAACCCTTGTGATTTTCAATAACATGTGCATTTATATGTATTTTTATATTTTGAAACGAGAAACTTTCCGTCGGCATGTTTACAGGAACCATCATAGTATTTTCATCCATTACAAACTGTAATAGTCTTTTTTCGTACTTTTGTTACTTTATTGATTTATTTATTGCGTGTTGTAAATAACTATCAGATTAGAATTACGTAAACATAGAGAGAGTGTCGGATACAGATAAAAATGTATATAATGTATATATAAAATATACCGGCACATACATACACACGCACACACATAAAATCTTCCGAATATAGAGAAATCCAAATTAAATTATCGAATTATTTTATTGTAAGACTTTTAATCTAAAAAAAAAACGGGTGTTAATGAATTTGCTTATTGTCTATCGAGCAAATTTACTCAAGTTTGTGCGCGATAAAACGTGCCGTTAATCTTTGTTTAATTTTCGCGATAACAGCCTTAAGTATCGGCAATAAAGCTAGATAATCTTAGTGATATCGCGCGTACGTAAAGTTAATTCTTACGTAAAATTAATTTTTATTACGTCAAGCGTACATTTAATTTTGTATACGTTAGAAGATAACAAACTTATCGGTGTCTCTTGTTACAATTTGAAAAATGAGTTCTTTTACACGTTGTGTATTATATTTATTAGTATGGTTACGTGTTTTCCGTGTCATACGTTAAATCAGATACTTTTTTGCAATTATATGCGGTAAGCAGAAAATATAGCGCGGTGCAATACTGCGGGCAAGTGATGGTTTTAAACATTGCGGTCCCGTGATCAATAAGCGGATAATGCTGTCACATTAATGTTTTACACATGATACATAAATGTTTTCCTAACATATATTTTGATTTTCTTAAAAATTGATAAACATTTTTAATTAAACGCAGGAAATAAAAAAGAATTTGTTTTTAATGTTAATTTTTATCTTGTCAACTATGATTTATGATCATAAAGCGAATTTTAGTATCGCATTATCTAATAAAGTAAAATTAAGCGACTATTTTATAAAATAAAATTGACAGTACTATTATTTAAAATCTAATAATGAAGAAAGACATTACATAATCTTAATATTATATTATAATAAAAACTATAAAAAATATAATTTAAAATAAGCATATGTATAACAAATAATTTAAAGTTTTTAGATTCCTTTTAATATAATCTTTCTTTTTAAAACTGACTATTTATAAAATAAAAAATAATTATAATAATAAATGAATAGATTTA
>NW_021850836.1:229878-248466 GCF_003651465.1 Formica exsecta
TATATATATATATATATGTGTGTGTGTGTGTGTGTGTGTGTGTGTGTGTGTCATTGTATATTCTTTAAAAAGTTATAACAAGAAGAAAGTGATATCTGAGATAATGAATTTTTTCAGTTACTTTATCATTTTTTTTTCTCACGAAGATAAAGTTAGACGTAGAATTATTTAATAATTATATTCTTTATGTTGATGTCATAATTAAATAATCTTATAATTCATAGAATTAATAATTTGATAAGAATTTTATTGAAAAGCAAAGTAAGATAAAACGTAAAATATTAGTTGATTTAGAAATAAAAAAATGAATTATGGTTTATAGAAATAAATAATTTGTGTCTGGCAAAATAATATATGATTATATAAAAAATTTGACATATGATAATATAATTTTAAACTTTGGATATAATTACTATTTAAATATAAAGAATAAAGGTAAATATAATAAGATAAAATACATGTATATTATATGTGGTAAGCTATTAAAAAATGATTTTATTTTAATTTTCTATTTAAAACCAATGTAATTATGAAATTTTATGTTATCTTTTTACAAACAGCTAATATCGGTGCGATTGATCACGTGCGATTATACGATATTTCATGGAATGAACTGGAGAAGGGTTTGATAGATGGCTGACGTAGAACGTAGAGCAGATAAATTAATGCAATGCTTCCATTGCAATGACATCAAGTGTGTGCGTATATCCCGTGTGATTCAGAGAGAGAATATCTTTTTAATGATATATTATTATTTTTTGGGAGGGGGGAGGGAAACGCATTTGCAAATGCGTTAATGCATGAAACTTTATGATGTAGGGTAATAATATTTGAGTCGGCGTTATTGTATATGTTTATTGCTCCATAGGTACTAATAGTTAATATATTTTTAATTATAATTTAAAGGAAAAAGATATTAGAGATAATCTGTTATTAATATGAGTAAAGCATAGAAATTGTAACACAAATTGTTAATTGTGAAAAAATATTTGTAAAGTAAAAAGATGATATAGTATTATATATAAATAATACTAATATCTTTTTAGTTTTTAGAAATACTTTTTCACAATTATAAAATTTGAGACTTTGAATGTAATTACTATGGGGATAATATAAAAATACTTTGCCCCGTCAAATTCATATCTACGCCACTGGTTGAAATGGGGAGTTAATTTTTATATGTTTAATAGACCTTCATCAACTTAAGCTACACACAAAATTTCCTTACATTATATTATTTTTTGTTCAAAAGTTATTAAACAAAAAATTTCTTTTTCCAAAAATTTTAACGTTATGTTTAACTCGTAAGGTGATGTTTTGTTTTAAGAGAACGGAAAGAAAGAGCAAAGAAAGTTGATGAAAGAGAAATTTGGAAAGAAATTTACAAGGACGCTCTTATTTGCTCTGTAATTATCTCGGTCACGGCAGGAATAGATACGTATTTGCGTCGTCATCGATCAATGGTCGAATGCGCTCCGGGGAAAAATCCTACTCAAGATATCTAGATATCAATGTGCTCTGGCATGTACATACCTCAATAATGCGTAAAATCTAGTGTTGAGAACTACGAACGACGCAGACTTAACAAGTACTGAACGGACGAAAAACCACAATACCCGCGAGCGAGACACTGAACAATGAAATATCAACAATTAACGATATTCTGATATCGCAAATACAGCCCCTCACGTTTATTTCACCTTTCTCTCTTTCTCGACACGTTCCCTAGCGTATACTCATCTGCGACTTCTGCGATGTTATTTCAGCACTCGCTTTTTAACTACTGATTGTATTATTCGTATAATATGTATATATATCTTACGTACGTGTTGATGTTTTTCCCTTCTTCGCCAACACGAGATAACACGCGTTACGTAAATAACAAGGACACAATGTTCTGGTTTAGTTTTTATTCAAGTGTATCAAAACAAACTTAAACTTATAAACATTTCAGGAGTTAAACATTTCGGGATTCTGCGCATACCAAAGAATAGGAAATTAATATCCTTATTTTACAATAAAATTTTAATTTATGACTTATTTATCAAAATATTCACCGTATAATATTTAAAAAGTCTATGAATGAAAAATGTTAAAGTTTAAACAAATTTTTAGAAATATTGACTCCTTAATAATCGATGAATTTGCAGATGAAATAATGTTGATGTTTTATACAAAATTATTTTATATAGAAATTTTATATAATTTCATATTCTGATCTTCTACATTTCTCCGAGACTAAATGTCACGCAAGAAACTCTTGGCGCATAATGATATTATTTCATTATCTCAATTTGTACATGAATTAGTTGCATATAAGATGAGAGAGAGAGATAGACCTCTCATAACTCAATTCTAAACAATTTTAATTGCATTTTATTTTGCGTTTCTATCCAAGTGGATTAAATTACCTATTTCATATCTTTACATCAAGCTATAAATATAGCTACAAATAATATAACGTATAAATTTAAGAAAATTTGTATAATATGATAAAAATATATACAAGACTTTCAAAATTCCGCCCTTATGAAATATCAAACTATATCCTATACGTTTATAAAAAATATCTGATTATTTAATATCTGGGTTTTTATAATATAAAAATAGAACAGGTAAAATATAACTCACTAACCGTAATGTTATTTCAATAAAACAGTCATTACATATTATGATTCTAAATAATATTGATAAGCATAAGTAGCTTTATTCAATGTTGAAATTTTCTTTTTAGCAAATATATATCGCAATATCAGCGATCTTTATATTGTAAGAAAAATTAAAGTCAGTAAATATACATGAACAATTTTCCGTCAATGTTTTTGTTAAAATAAAATGTGGTTTTCGATTCTTTGCTGAGTTAAATTCTACATTGCTCCGAATCAGATGTTATACCGAAACTCATTTATAATTCTGTCTGTTACCTCGTATATCGTTACTTTTTTTATCTCTTTCATGTTTAGCCGCTTACACAATTATTTGTTTCGCATTCTATGCATGCCATGATAAAATACAGAAAAGAACTTCGGCGTTTTGCGACTGCCATTATGCTGTTATTTATCCACAACTTCCCCCGAATCGTGTAAGAAAAACGGAAATTCACCGCACAGGCGGTCACGTTCAGCAATGTAAAATGTAAAGAATGCCGTTCCGTGCATTATTTAGCGAGTACATTCGCTCACAGCATGTATTGTGCGAGACGCATTCGTTCTTCTCTCGTTTCCATTGCCCTGCTTTTCGTAAACGGGTTCCTGAAATACTTATTAGACCGTGCGCTCAGCTACCAGAAAACGTTCACTTGCTAGACTGCTAGACTACATTAAATCGCGTATCCTAAAATTCCGAAAATTCAGCAGTTGCAAATTTCTTTTTCATGCTGCACAGTCGATCGCGCACGTTTACTCTCCCAACCGATGCAACGACAAATAAAAGCACGCGAAGAAACAAGGCTCGCGGCACAAAGAAAGTAATGCATGGGCGGTAATAGAACAACACCGGCATTGCGTTAGAACTGTCTGCAGCAGAACGTTCCTTTACAATGGACCAATACAACCAGTTTCAGATAAACACCGATGCAAGATTCGCCAATCTCGCTATAGACAATCACCTTTGGCTATTTAAATATTTTTTCCGATTTTAAACAACAATGTTTATTTTTGATATAAATAAAGTAAGAGAAAGAAAATTGCATAATTATATACAACAATTATTCACAAAACTTGTAACAAATATTATTTTTTTTTAATTTTAGTTAACATTAAAGTTATATGTATACATTACAAATTTTCTGTTATGTAAAAGAAGATTGATTAAAACCTTATTATATGAAGATGAATAATATTTGAAAGATATTAAAAAGAGATTTGATACTTTTTCTCTTCATGCACGCTTTAAATGCATGTATTGATAAATGCGCTAAAATTTAATTGTGCGTTGGCATCTTTCAACATTGTCAGTAAATAGAACTTTGGCGAATAAATTAAGAAAATTATATTTGCACTTGCAGCACACACAGTTAGATAAAATAGATAATTTAAACAGAGCCCCACTAACGAATAACTAGAAACCAGAATTGCCAGATTGTAAATGTGATATATGTATAATTCAAACTTGATGTGTAAATAAAGATGTTAAAGTAAATGTGAAAGAAGAAGGAAAGATGAAGTAGAAATGTGCCTAATCTTCAGAAATAAAAAAAAAATGATTTATATGATTACTTTAATATACATTTAACAACTCTATGAAGTACTTTTATTATTGTTATTAAAATTTTAGAAGAGTTTAATATTACTGATTAAATTAAATGCTGATAACCATAAAAGAAATGCAAAAGCAGGACAAATGAAAAATATCAAAATATTAAGTTTGTATGTCACCAAGTTTTGCAGCCATTCGTAGCATACTAATAATAAAGAAAAGAGATGTGAAAGTAAAACTAAGTGCAATAAAAATGATGGGAAGCTTAATTAGTAAAATTACGCAGCTATCTCGAGAAAAGTCTTTTTCGTCGTTTATATATATCGGTCTTACTTTTTCAATCCCATTCCTGATAGGTTAAAAATTCAACTTTGTTATTTTACGCTCGTAAATCTATTGATACCATCCTAAAGTCTCCTTTTACGTCAGAAAAAAGGATCAATATGCGCATTTTACGAACATTGAGAGCAAAAGAAAGACCACTAAAAAGGACTATTAAAAAATAGAGCAAAGCAAATGGAAAGATTTGCGATAATAGACACGAAGAAACTGAATTTGGCAGATGGATTTGATAAAACGAGATGGCGAACGATGAGAACGTTCATATTCCGAGATTATGTGTCCATCTTTTCCATCCGTAAGATTATACCTAATATATGTGTATGTTGCATATTTATGTGTGTTTCTGCGTAAGATGAATAGTTCATAAAATACATATGTACATATGATGCAGCAAACTAATAATTACCTCTCACATATTTTCAAGTTGTTAAAAAATTAAAATATAAATAATTCAATTGTGTAGATGCATACTTTTAAAAATTTGTATTGGTTATGAATCTAAAGGATATGATATTAACTAGTCATTCATTCATCTCTTTATTATACGATAATATTATACAACTTTAAATATTTAATTACTTGTAAAATAAATTAGATTTAAGCGATTAAGTAAAATTTAAAGGCTATATGTACATATATATTATAAAAAAGGAAATATATGTCAGTTTTAGTTAGTATTCAAATAAAATCATTTTTGAATAATTGACTAGGGAGATAATATGTATTATCCCGTAGGACATAACTATTTTTTATTAATGAATACGTTGTTTTATTTGTTCTTAATCTTTTTATTACATCTTGTATAGTCATATACATATAACAGTATAACTATACATAATATTTGTCAGTTACACAGAATTACTTTATAAAGCCTGTTTCGTTTAGAGATGATTATATGATCTCGATTACATAAACTATAGTTATTTATACTATAAAATACTACGTTATTTTTAATATTATTTTTCTGATATTATTTCTAATAATTATTATTATTATAAAAAATCGGGCATTAATTGTGTGTGATTAAAGCTTTTTTTGTAAAAATCGTAAATATATCTAATATTATAAGACAGTAAAGTTTCATAAGTTTCGTGTTTCTGTTATACTATTGTTCCGTAAAATGATATTGATAGAGCAATTACAATTAAAATATGTATAATACAATTGTAAAGAAATGAATGTTTATTTATGATGGTAATTATACTGCATCAATATAATCTCGAAATATAACTTGTTGACTAAAATTTACAAGCCATTATTTCTCAAATCGATGAAATATGTTATGGGAAATATATTATGGGAATTGAATGGAGTGTGAAATAAATTTGAGATTGAATATCTCTTTGTTTGATGCTAATTGCTAAAGCAATCAAAAACCATTATGCATTTTGAGATAAATCCTTTAATAAAATACGGTGAATATTATCGCAATTTCATCGCTTTCAATCTTGTGCTTTGTTTTATTAATTATTCATTTGCTACGATGACAACCAAATTATTTCCATCGATTCGTGGGGTAATATTATTAAACAAGTTCAAGGTAGACTCTCAGATATACATTCACAAAAAAAAACATTTGCATATGCTCGCTGCTAATCGCTGAAGCAAGGTAGGATATTTTAAATTACATCCATAAGAAGCGCAAAATTCAAGCAGTTCCTCGGTGAAACGTACTCTCACTTTTATGTAACATCTGACGATTGCGTCAGTGTCTTACAGATTCATTTTCATTAGCGATTCTGTGCTTTCGATTTTTCCTATCCCATTTTACTCGCCACTAACGTCCTAATACATCTCCTTTTTTTTTTTGTTATCGAACCGATCCGTTATCGAACTCGTGCTAACTCTCATTCTTCAAACTATCGTGAAATATTCCACTTCGCCGGACATCTATCACAGAAAAGTTTACTCTCGCCGTAGACAAGAGTGAAAAGTTTCAGCGAAAAGTTAGTCAAGAAACTTACGACTTCGTAAATATTAATGTAGCAAGGTCGATATAATTTCCTGAGCGAGAATAATTTTTAGTGTCTTGATTTTCCATTTAATTTGATTGTCATTAGAGATTTTTGTAATTTTTTTTTTTTTTATAAATGTCGATAGGTTTAAGTGGCATTGATATAAATATTTTACTTATTTATTAACATTAGATAAAATTTCTATCTTGTTGGTTCGACAAAATTTATCGTAGCTCCAATTTTGAACTACGTTTCACATTTCATACATCTCTCATTTCCGTTACGCATAGTTGAGTTTTAATGGTCGCATTGTATAAAGCCGATTCTGTCCTACCGAGGTCGCATTATTTCTCCTTGTGCAAGTTAGTTTCAATTTCCGCTGAGCGTCATGTTTCCATGCGCATCGGCAAATTCAAAATTCGTCCAATATTCAGGAAGAATTTAACGAATTTTCAGGAACTCTCGTTTCGATGGTTATATGCACCTCGAATACATTTTTGACGATTGAACAAAATGCCGACACAATGCATGCGATTTCCGATATACATTCCATATTATTAAATTTCGCTCAAATACATATCCCCGACCTGTTTACGCGTGTATGTGACTGCAGGTTGGCATATATACGCGTATACTCTGATATATAACATCTCTCTTTCGAAATTTCGTAATGTGACGCAAATGTAAGATTTATCGTTTGCATCATGGCGGCGTATTTCATTGAGATATATTGTTAAATGTGATGTTTATCTTCTATGTTATTCTCGTTTGTAAGTTATAAAATCAGATTTAAACTCATTTAGACATGATATTTTATTTCATAATATGTTAAAATCATTAAAAAAATTTTTTTTTAAGATATGATTGCTAAGATTAAAGTAAAGCTAATATTACTTAGAGCTAACTTTGGTTTTTTTATTAAAATGTATTTTATATGAAATTTTTTTTTAAATGTAGATAATTTAAAGGAAGAGAAGAAATTAAGGCTTTTTATTTTTTAGTTATTTTATGCTTATATTTATATATATATGTATTTATATATGTATATATGTATATATGTATATGAAGAGAGGCAATAAATCAACTTTATTTAATGAAATTCAAATTATTTATTTATCGATTAGTACGTTACTAAAAGTTTATTTATGTTTAGTCTAGCCTCGTTCTCAAACCGCGAATGTGCATCGATTTTATTTCCAGAAGTTTTCCAGAAATGACATTAATATTTTAAGTACGTCGTATGTATTTAATCGCGAATGGCAATATAAGTTGACCGATTACAACTCTGTTTTATGCCCTAATAGAGAATAGATAGTTTTCAAAGACAAATGTTTTTCTTTGAAACGAGAAATGGAAGTCAAACTTCTTGTTATTAAATACGTAGAGCATTAATACTAATGATGCTGAATTACATTAACACACACACACAAGTAAACTTTATGAAAAATAAATTAATATTGTTATATTTTAATGATCTTAATTTATTAAATATAATGAGATTTTTTGTAGCAAAGTGTTTGCTATTGAAAGGAACTTGTTGAAATAAAATAAGTTTACAAAAATACGAAGTAAATATTTGAGCTAAAAATCAAGAATTATATACAAAAAGCATTTAAAACAATATTGCAGCTGAAAATGGAATGGCAATCAAATTTCGCAAAAATAACAATTTGTTACATTGAAAACTTAATTAAAAATAATGTATTTTATATATGTATATGTCTATTATTGCGTTTTTAGATCAACTAGCTATAAGAGATTATTAATTATTTTTTTCGTTCTTCTATTCAAACCAGAGTTGTTGGGTGCTTTAATTAAACGGAATTTTCGAATGTTTTGTTGAACATGGCATAGCTGCTGGGCAGAATTTTATTATAAATGAGATTTGTCTTTTGCAAGAACGTTATGCATATCTACATGTGTATTCATTATTGCCACAGTCGGCGCCGCAATATGCATGAATGTGCACGAGTATACCGAGAGTGTCCCAGGAGTAATGCACATATCATGCTTGGCGCAAAGTGGCGGCCCTATTCGTCACGCTTGCGGTAATTGGAACAGATAATTGGGAAAAGTTTTGGAGATTCATTAGCGAGCAATTGTTGGCGCGATTGAGTATTGACCGTTGAAAATGGGATTACACATCCCTCGAATATTTATTTTAATCGTGTTGCGTGGTTTCCTCCCTCGGACTTGCTTTCGAAAATTTATATCATAATTAGAATTCAGCGACGACTTTAGCCGGTAAATTGATTTATGCGGCTATGCAGAAAATTGAAATTTTCTACAACGATGGCTGCTGCAACGCTTTGATTATTAACTTTAATAGTTTGTTTTATTACGTAGCAAAAATTATATTATCAGTTGTACCATATATATGTTTTGCCTTCGCTTTTTATTTTTTAGTTATTTTATGCTTATATTTATATGCATGTTCTTTTTTTAATTTTCATATTAGTAATTTTTTAAATGAAATACAACAGAATTTTATGTAAGATTATTATATATATATATATAATTTTCTACAACGATGGCTGCTGCAACGCTTTGATTATTAACTTTAATAGTTTGTTTTATTACGTAGCAAAAATTATATTATCAGTTGTACCATATATATGTTTTGCCTTTTTTTATAAGTACATATAGCATGTATATATGTATAGTGTTCTTTTTAAGTAGTAAAGGAAGGCGATAAAGACATTTATTTTCCTAATAGACTTTGTATTTTAAAATTATATTATAAAATCAATAAATAATCCTATTTAAATAGTTCTTATGTCAATAATCTTGGGAGATGTGTTTCTTTAAATATAAAAATTTATATTAAAAAAATATTAATAACTATTTACAATATTGAATGACATAATATTGTAAAAGTGAATTTACGGATTGATTGAAATTAAATTGCAAGCGGCGACATCAACTTGATGTGCGCCAATCGACACATGTTTGTTTCAAATCGCGAACATGTTTCCAATCTAGTAACGTGTCTACAAAAGGGAAATTTTGTTTCTACAGTGATCGATGAAAATTTGTTGGAAGATTTTCGACATTACGGCGACGAACGGAGAATCGAGCGCGGAAAAAAGATGAACTAAAGATGATAGCGTGATAAAAATTAGACGACGCTTTTCGGCGGGAGCAACGAGGAAAATAAGATCACCAAGAACGAACTTCTACCGTCGTTTATCGTGATCTACCACAATCTACCGAGGATTATCACGGGTTACGGATACCGCCGGTGGTACAGTTTAAACTTTGCTCTTCGACAATTTTTCTCTCTATTAACTTCCAAGCGAATTCCGTCGCGAAACTGCTGTAATCTGATTTCCTAGGAATTGCGTAACATCGTTATCTTTAATTTATTAGAACATATGAAAGGCGTAATTACAAAATAAATATCAATTTGCAAGCATATGCACGTATTTAATGATTGGGGCTAATCAAGCATATATATTTTCTTTATTAAAACAATTACCTTACTTTAAATGCACGTTCAGAAAATCTTTTTATTTTAATTATATCTTTTTTGCGTTTTTCTTCAAAGATTTCACTGAGACAAGCGAGCATGCAGTATTTACTTGTATACAATAATCTATTTTCACGCTGAGCTCTCTTTTTCAAACTGTATTTCAATCACCAGAATCTTTTGAAATTGAAAACAATAGAAGAAAATTCTAATCATTATTTTTACAAAAAAAAAACGCATTTGAAATATTTTATCTCAGTCTCAAGTTTTAAAGCTTTCGCTGCACGATTCGTCGAATAAATTCAGAAATTACAGAAATTACGCGACTCTCGTGAGTTTTTCATGCAGTTATATATAATTTTCTACACATATTTTATCTCTTTTTTATTGAAAGTTGCGGAAGTGCAAAATAAATGTTTCATGATTTTAATTTTGCGAATTTCTTTTATTATATATATATATATATATATATATGCTACACATTCTATCATTTACTAAATAATTAAATGTAGAATGCTGAATGAATTATATACAATTAAGCTAATTTTTTATTTGACTGCTTCTGTGAAATTTCTTTAGCGTTTTTGTCTCATCTTCGTTTATATAATTCCAGGGATTGAGATTTGAATTACCTGGTACGTTGATGTTAAAAATATTTTAGTAAATTTTGCAATAATTTACATTGAATCAAACACAAAGCTATTTACTCTCATGACAAAACATTATGGAACGCATGATGCATCAACAAATATATTATACGTGCGTCCTTCCAAGGTAGTATGATGCGTTATTATGTTTTTTCAGTCCTTTGTGTTGCTGGTAACAAAATATAGAATTACACAAACAAGATCGTTAGTTTTATGTGCTTCAAAAAATTGTGAAAGTTGAAAGGCGCTTTTAAGTTAAAGTACTAAATATAATATAGAAGAGCAAAAAGATTCTCTATTTATTAATTTTACAATTTAACAGAATAATATATTAAGTTGTTCATTAATATGCTTGTTGTTTAATATGCTAGCAATGAGAATGTTGAATAATAATTATATTATTTGGACAGTAGTTATAAAAGAGAACAGTTAGAAAATATTTTCTAGTAGAACTAGATTTATTATATTAACTTTATTTTATACCCAAGCATAATTTATTCATATTTATTCACACTAATCTGAAAATTTCTGTTTATTACTAGATTTACTAGTTTGTTGAAGTTTAGAGCGTTTTTGAAGCAAAAATTTAGATGGCTTGAATATATTGCACAGACATCTGCTATTTGCTTCTCAAGCGCATTGATTAATTTTTTGTTTTATTTCATGGGAGCTATTTTTGTTATCAAAAATTTAAAATTTGCTGATACTAAACGGGTTTGCATAAAAATATCTACATATTTATTTAAAAATTATAATGAGGATATAATAAAAAATATAAATTTGATAAATAAACAACAAAAAAATTAAACATTATCAGATCAAAGAATCAGCACATAATATTGATTTTTTATAGAAATTTTGAGATTGCAATAGTTTTTAATTCTTCCCAGTACACTTATTTCTTTTTCTATTATTAATTGATGGATATCATTTGAGCCTTCTAATAATAAAAAGATCTAATTTTTTAGATCTTCTTTTATTTATTTATCTCTGATTTGTATTTTTCATCATAATTTTATTATTTTATATGTATATAAAATTATTTTACAGCATGCTTAATATTATCAAATTGTAAATTTTGTTCTAAAAAGACTTTAAACTTTGACGAAGTGCTCTACCCGCATTTTGTTCATAGCATGAGATTTATGCATGCGTGTGTTAGTAAGTTAAGAAATAGTTGTATTATATAGTTCTCTGCTGTTGAGCTAGGAATGTATAAATATAACGACATGGCAGTATATTCGCCAGAATTACGGAGAGATTGAAGCGCATTCTGACGCGCGTTAACATAACAATAGCAACGTGTTTTGCATACCGGTATGCGTTGGTCCTTTATGGTGCCTATCTGTATAAAGCGTGACGGGTAATCTACAAGGAATGAGAAGCGATATCTTTAAGGAAGATGCATTCCATAGAAAGTGCCGAAGGACATTCGTGAAATTCGAGTCCCTCCTCAAGAGGGACGAGAGCGTTTCCCTTTGGCAGAGGACAGGCACGATTTAACCGAGCGTTGGATTTCGTTTTCACATGAGGGTATATTTCAGTATTAAGTCTCCGAAAACCCACTCGATGTCTATCTCTCCATCTCTCGTAATGGCGTTTTTATGTTAGCATTGGCTAGCTGGACGAACAGAGAAGAATACGAGCGATGTCGTTCGTAAACGATTGATGTACTGGAAAGTGTACTTACCCGACCGCACTATCTATTCGCGTTTATTATATGGTGATAAATGTCGTAATAATAATGTCGTTTCGCGATTTTTCGTTAATTTTACTCTCATTATGTTTGTTCAAAATATTCTATGATACGAGAGATTTGTCTAAATTAAAGATAAGATACTTTCAATTTGGTATATATTTATTTGTTCACACAAGTGACATATAAAATTTTAAACTATTACAAATAACTTTTCAAATTTTTTTATTTGCTCTAAGAAATCTTTGATCTTGTAAAATCATTAGTCATGTGTAACTTTTCGTATTAACGGCAAAATGTCAATTGTGTCATTGCGATCGACAGTATGTGAACGAACAAGGAAGTAACTATCTTCGGAGCAAGCTTTGCGAACGATAACATTGATTTGGGAAACTCGAGACTTTGTTAAACTGATTGTAAGACGAGAAATTCGAAACGAACAAACATTTCGGAATAATTTAGTGTCACGTTACTCTATCTATGTCGTCTCTTTGATGCGTGACAAGCACGGAACATCGATCCGAATTCTGCTCCCATTCCTTACATACTATTTCGTGCGTAAAATGTGTACACGTAACACAAGTTATCTTATACTGATTTATGATCAGGTAGAAAATCGATAACGAGCAGAATGATAAATAGACCGTCAGAAAGAAATTTGTGGAGCAATAATAGTAATATAATAAATCGATAGTCATTCATAATTCGTAAATTATCGTACAAAAATTTTGATTTATCGTGTTATTTATATGATTGTAATATAATTTGTTAATTTAAATAGAGGGAAATCTATTATTCCTTAATTTTGAAAAATTCAGAGGAAAGTATCTGCTTTTCTATCAAAGTGACAGCAAACTGAAAATAATGATTTATTTTTGTTGCGATGTTATTCACGCTATAGTAAAATTTGAGCCAATATTATGTCGTGAATATTTTGACTGAATTTTAGATAGATACAAAAATCTAATTGGCGAGGATCATCTTTATTTTATCTCATTATCCGATAAATGATGAATTAAAATAGAGAGAATTCTATATTGATTCAACCGTGCTTGCTTTAAGAAGAGGTTTCTCTCAAGTTGAGCACTTGAAAAGCACAATATTAGCATTTCCAGATTTATATTCTTTGAATTGTAAAGAGGATGGTTGCAGAAGGGAATAGTGAGTTACGCGTGAGAATGCTTTTACGTTTTAAGCATTTCGTCTTCTCGTCTCTCTTGCTTTATTTTCTTTCAATGCTCTTACATCTTGAAAAAGGAGATTTACGTAGGTAGACATAAATAGCGTTATTAATATTTATAGTATGTCGTGTACTACACCTCGTATGTGATACGCGATGGTTTCTTTTAGGCACTTTTGAACGTATATACATAATAATAAACATCGTTCATATGTACTTAGCCCGTATTCAGCACCATCAATGAGTTATCCAGATTTATCACGCACTATTATTCGCTTTGCCTCGTATCTGTCAAGTAACCGTTACAATTCTTACATTTCGGAAGATCGTCGTACTACCATTGCCAATATTAATTTGCTTGTCAAACAATCACGTTTACAACAAATATATAATCTTTTTTTAAATTTTAAAGTTCTTTTTTAAAAATCGGTTTTGATTTTTAAGAAAATGTTAGCGAGATAAATTTTGAGATTGGTTGACTTCGATATTTTGGAAGCAAGGAGTAACGCAATTTCATCGAGAATCCTAAGCATAGCGTTTATCACAGATATCGGGTGTAACTCTCGGACTATTACGAGATTGATTGTTGACGTGGTTGATCGTCTATGATACATCTGTTATGTATCCGTCGATGGGTTTGGGATATAAGGCGAGGTATTCGCCGCATCGTCGATACTTGAATATTTTTGAATATTTTTGAATTTTTCTTGAAAAATTGTTGCAACTTATTGTAGCAATCCGCTTTTATCGTAACTGACCGATCGGAAGGCATCCTCAACGAGGTCTGTCAAGCATCTTACCGCCTGTAGCAGAGCCGCGAGAAGCAACGATAGCGAGAGCGAAATCAGTTTACTGGGTACTAGAGCGTTTTCCGAGACACTTTGATTTTTCCCCGAAGTTTTCTTTCTCTTTCGCTTATCGCAACCGCTGTTCTTTCCGACGCTGCTGTCTTTATCCTGCATCTTATTGTTAGCCGCAGTTGTTGCCGCGCGCTTTTCTCGCGATCGCGTGTTATCTGGTACTTCCTTGGTTAACTTCGGCGTTGTTCTCTTCTGCCTGTTCAAAATAGATCGTCGCTGTGACGCGAAACTTTCGAGTTTCTTCCGAAAATCCTCCGCTGTCGCTTCAACGGCTTGCAGAAGTTTTTCCTCGTGAGAACCTCTTCTGTCACGTCGTTTCTCTCGGTCTGTTTGTAACGTGCCTTCTGAACGTGCTTTTGCATTAATTGCCAAGGGACGAGTTCCCGTGGCCTCGAGGAAAATATCTTGCAACGAAAATTTCTTGTTCTCCTGCTTGTCACCAAGTTCCGTATTCTGGAAAATTGAATTCTCGTCTAACGAATTTGTCCTGCTATGCCATTTGTCGCGGAAGAGAGATTTCTTCTCGGCGCACGCGCTATTCAGATTGTAATCGATCGTAATCGTAGACTCTTCTTCGGACGAACATAGCCTAATGTTTTCCTTAACTTCGTCCAGAACGATTCTTCTGGGTAAAGTTTTGCCGAGACTATTAGGTATAAAGTTCATCGTCTTTTCCGGACATATCTGGAAATTTTTTGCTTCTTCTCGCAGAACGTTTGATCCATCGTTCCAGTCGACGCGGTGATCATCGATTGATCTCGAGGGATTAGATTCGTCAACGTTGGCTGTATCCGAAGAGTCTTCATTCGAGCCATTTAGCAGAGGCGCGCTTGTATTTCCGTCTTCATCGTCGTTATCTTTGATTGTTATATTTTGCCCTACCCATACTTCTTCCTCTTCGACTTCATCTTCTTCGTCTTCCTCCTCTTCCTCTTCTTCGTCTGAATCGAGAGACATAGATTTGTTCTTGGTGATGGCCGGCACGATGCCATCGGCGTAGAGGAGATCCTGTACTTCGTAAAGACTTCGCTCGATGCTCGGACTCTTGTATAGTAAGTTTCTCAGCTCCGGTATGTCCAGATCCTGAACGTGAAGAAGATTTTGTTCAATATTCAGGAGACTTTCCTCGATCTGTACCAAACATTGTTCGATATCGCAGCTTGTTTCCGAGTTTTGCTCGTTCTTTCCTGGTTGACTCGCATTGTTCATCTCGCATCCTTCCTTGTTCCGTTTTCTCGCGGTTTCGTCCTTGGGATCTTTTGACGTGACTTGAGATTCTTCACGATGATTTTCCGACCACATTTCTGAGGACCAGGGAGGCATCAAAGAAGCTTGATGTTGCGTTTGACTGTCATAGAATACGCGGTAGTTGCTGTGGCTGTTGGCTATCTCGTAATTCATGCCCTCCGTTCTATTATCCCAGGCTAGATTATCGCTTTCTATGTTTTCCCTGTACCCTCGATTTTGCATGTCCGCTGCAAAATCGCCGTTCTTGCCATGGCTGTTCGCCACCGCGTATATTGACGTTACGTCAAGATCACGAGTCGTGTTGAGATTATTTCTGGCGCTCTGGTATCCCGAATACAACTCCGTATACTTACTATGGCTGCTCGAGTCCTGATAGGCATTTCCGTGACTATTCGCGAGCGGATATGTCGCTCCAAAGTCAAGATCAGGCCGGTGTCGTCTCGAATCACTTCTCTTCAATCGTTTATATATCGACCATCTATGTTTATCATGACTACCGGTCTCTTTGTCACAGTCATCGTCATCGTCATCGTCGTCGTCATCGTACTCAATAGCGTCTTCGGGATACGATAATTCTTCACCGTCGATCTCGGGGACTGAAGGACCGAGGTTCCTGTCGTCGATTAGGATATAACCGTCTAGCACATTTTCATCGAGATCGACCCATTTCTTGGAACGATCTTCGACGGCTTTTCGACATCGCTTTTCGAAGCGATTGCCTTCGGGATGTCGTCGTCGTTCGCGTATTGTAGGATCGTGTACGTGTATTTGCACTGGGCAGAGGACGTCGGGATTCCCCTCGGCGTTGTCGCGCAGCTCTGGCGGTGTCGTTGTCACCAACGGCGCCGCTTCGTCCAGCAGATTGTCTCTGGACCCGCGGTACCGATAGCCGGGACAGGGTGTGTCGACCGGTGAATGCGAGAGAAGATTGACATAGTTACCGGCGCCTCTGCCTACGAGCGATCAAGTACTGATCGATGGATTCATCTGATCGTGAATTATAGCGGAGTCTTGACTTTCGTTCAGCGCTTCGTTACTCGATCTTAGACGGTACGCGTTATATATTACCTGTTGCCGAACACGTAGGAAGTAAAAATGAAATTGTCCATGAATGATTCTTGGTGCTTGGTAAAAAAGATAACAAATCAAAATATATCTTATTTCTCCGAGAACGCAAAAAAAAAGAATTTGAATATTTGCTGTGAATCTATATGCATTATTACACAAGTATATCTCTATGCATTATTCAAAATTTTATAATTGGAATTACACAATAATAATGTACAGCTCTTATATAATAATTCATAATAAAAAAATGGATATGCTAATATTTAGTTGTTACTAAAAGAGAAAACAAAAATTTTTACGACACTGCAATACGCGTTTTAATAATTATGAATCAGAACATAATATATAATATCAAGTATTTTTGGAGGAGATTCTTAAAAAATGAACTTCTATACATTATATTCGTCTTCTATCTCCTGTCCTCAAAAGAATTGAGCATTTTTTCTAAAAAGCACATAAAAAATAGCTACTTTATTAAAATGTATTGTTGTGTTAAAAGTTACCTTTGGGGGACTTATCCTAATGTCCCTAAATTCCTCCGTGAACGTCAGAATATAAGCGCAAAACGCCATTGCGCAAAGCCATTCGGTTACCGTACTAGCCACATGCAATTCCCAGCCGCCGTCCTCTTTATACCATTTCCGAGGATTCGTCCCTAGTATAGGATAAAATTTAAATGTTAATATAATAAGATATACGATGTAAAATTGAAAATAAATGAACTAACCCTTATAAGCGAGATGAGCCAGCACGCCTGTGATGAGAATCACGAAGAAGCACACTGTACAGAAGGTCGATAATGCCGTGCGAAGATGCGCGAGTCGTAACGAACACCCTGACGGGTACAAGTAAAATGAACATATGGCCTGTAAAAAAAATTATTGTGACTTATATGCATATTTTTTATGAAAACAAAACTTTATGCATGTTTAACATAAACAAAATAATTCTAAGAATTTTTCGGGAAAGAACAAAATCATCATAAAACTGTTGTAAAATTTTCGTTAATTTTAGATCTTGTCCCGCTTCTTAAATTTATGATTTTATAGATTTAATTTGTATCAACGATTTCTTCGGCGATAATTTTATTTTTATATAGTTACAATAGTTTCATAAATTATAAAGCTGTCATATATTCTCTAAATATCGTCTATTCATGTGTAGTTAAATTAAATCTTGGTATTAATAAGTATTTAATGAAATTTCGCTTTGACATTTGCCATTTTGAACAGTAATTTTTTAACATGTACCTGGGTCCAAAAATACGCGGTACCACCTCCAAAGCAGAGCACTGCACCGATGAGATGAACTACGATTACTGAAGTTTCTTGAAAATTCGCGACAATTGATAAACCGGCGGTTGATGCGAGGCCGAATATTAAGGCCCAATGATTCCACTTCGGCAAGGAAGCTGGTGAACCGTAGGTGCTAGTGCATTCCTTAACTTGGGAATATCTTATGTAGATCATAAAAAACACTGCAATAGAAATAACATAGTTGTATTTTATCGATACATAATATTTATATATATTATGAATGTTTATTAATAATTGTTTTTTATTGTAATAATGTTATCATAAAATTCCTAATTTTTCTCATAATATCATCTTTTTAATACTTGCACATGGTGACTTTCTTGTTTTTGACATAAATAGCGATATAATCAATATTGCACGACTTCTCGAAATGTCTTTCGGCAATATTAGTAGTTGACATGATATAAAATATATGTGCTCATCAAAGGTGCAGTGTCTGATAAAAAGTGCTATATGTTCTACTTACTGAGAATGGCAATCAGATTGACAGTTTGAGAGAAAATGCAACTCTCTGGTGCATAAGTTGCTGCATCGGAGATGTAAGGAAAACCAGCTTCTACATGTCCTAGTAGAACAGCGATTACATATCTGCAAATTGCGGATGTAAAAC
>NW_021850836.1:248497-273210 GCF_003651465.1 Formica exsecta
CAAAAATTTGATTTATTTATTATTAAATTTTACTATAACAGAATTGAAGATGAAAATATAAAAGATAAGTTTAAGGATTATCCTGATGTTTCTTTTTGTATTAGTTACATCAAATTGAAAGTAATAATGATAATGATAATATAAAGGATATAGAGGAATAAAAAAAAATTGATAAATAAATATATATATAGTGTGTCAATATGAGTATAGTATATAACCATATATGCATACTCGTGATTATAAATTGGTTTGTTAAATTTATATGGTAATATTTGAAAAGTTTATTTTTGACGCGCAGACCCCATCAATATTTTAATAGATCGTGCTCCTACCGAGAGAATAATAATTCATGTTACAAAAATATTAATAGATAGATACAATAGTAAACAAGACAAGTTGATTTTTGAAAAGAAAAAAGAAAGATGAATCTATTAATATATATAAATATAATCCTTAATGATTTATAAACATGATTAGATTTACGTTAAAATGAAGATCGTAGGCAAGGAGATAAAAACGGCGATCGGCAGATAATGTAGATTAGCAAAGAACTCCTGTTTGTCCATGATTTCGATGTATAATCGTTGTCAATGTTAAAGCCAATGATGATGATGTTAATCGTCGACGTCTGCGATCGACGCCGTTATCGGATAGAATCTTGCATCGATGCAGCCGCCGACGAATTATGATCATTCATATTCCCTGATGGCTAGTCATAGGCCTTTTATTCCTTTCTTCATTAAGTATCAATCTCTGTGACGTCTAAACCGACAACAGCACCGCGATTCAATTGCCATTAATATTTCCTCGATGAATTCTGCAAGAGAAATTACTGTCGTTATTTTTTTATGCGAACAATACATATTATCTTATATAATATATTACGACTTGTTTCATCGGTGCGAGAGAGATAAACGGTGAATTCTGTGATTATGATTGACAACAATTATTTCCGCCACAAACGTGAAAAAATAAGGTTTTTTAATAATTTTTTATGTAACGGATATTTCGTGAAGAATATGTAACATTTTTTATATGTATGCTCGTTTTTTATATGTAATTCCTCATATTTATTATTTATTATATATAATTATTTAAATAATTATAGCTATAAAATATAACTATGAATTACACGCAATTTTATGTTCTCTCTTATATGAGAATAATTTTGTGCAATACATTTAGTAATTTATACAACATTTCTTAATAAAAATTTAAACAATTTTTTTTAAATTTGCATCAAGTTATAAGTTTTGAGAGATAAGAAACATTATTTTATTCACTAAGTGCATCTATAACGTCCGCAATTTATAAATTTATCTCTGATCAGTTGCCTGTACATTAAATACATCGGTCATTTTATTCATGATTTTATTCTTATATCGAAGGATTTCCTTCATCATTTCTTGTAAATCATAATCGAAATAGACGGCAAGAGATGCTGAGAAAGCCTGTTCTTGCGGTATCTTTGATATTACTTGGTACACTTGATATTACTTTGATACACTTGGAGAAGGAATTTAATTCTTTTATAAAATATTTAGAGAATATTTTAACTTTAAAATTTTTACTATCATTAGTGACCATTTAAAATTGTTACCTTTTTGACTTTTAATTGTTTAATTTAATTTTTACTAATGATACATATTTAGTAGCACATGTAGATTAATTATTATAGATACGATATTATTGTTAATTAAACAATAATTATTTGCGTTACCTAAATCTTTGTACCTTCTATTTTTAAGATTAAAATTTATAATTAAGCTTCTTTATATGCAACTAATTTTATAATTTGAATCAAGATATTCTAAGATAGTTATTTAGTAGATATAATAAAATATAAACCAATAATAAAAATTTTATAAGTTATTATAATAATAAATAATGCAGAGTTTCAAAAAGATAAAAGTTCCAAGTTGTTGATAAACGGAAATTAAAAGAGATCAAAGCGCGCGTACATGTATTTAAGAAAATGGCAAAAAGAAAGAATTCTTAGATATAAGAGTAAAATCATCGCTAGTATAACACATGTGTGGCAATAAATAGAGTTTATACATTGTGGACTTTACAGCGTCATTAGTGACCATTTAAAATTGTTATCTTTTTGACTTTTAATTGTTTAATTTAATTTTTACTAATGATACATATTTAGTAGCACATGTAGATTAATTATTATAGATACGATATTATTGTTAATTAAACAATAATTATTTGCGTTACCTAAATCTTTGTACCTTCTATTTTTAAGATTAAAATTTATAATTAAGCTTCTTTATATGCAACTAATTTTATAATTTGAATCAAGATATTCTAAGATAGTTATTTAGTAGATATAATAAAATATAAGCCAATAATAAAAATTTTATAAGTTATTATAATAATAAATAATGCAGAGTTTCAAAAAGATAAAAGTTCCAAGTTGTTGATAAACGGAAATTAAAAGAGATCAAAGCGCGCGTACATGTATTTAAGAAAATGGCAAAAAGAAAGAACTCTTAGATATAAGAATAAAATCATCGCTAGTATAACACATGTGTGGCAATAAATAGAGTTTATACATTGTGGACTTTACAGCGTATACTAATGAACATCTCAATGAATTCAATAATAATGACATTCATTTAATCTATTATGCATCAGAAATTTATATTGAACCCGGTTGAGAGATATAGCAAGGAAGACTACATTATACGCTTATGTAAATAATACCGTGCTGATAATAATAGCGCTTACGCGACACGTCTCGCGTTTAATGAACGTGCGAATTGTCACACGGGCGTTGTCTGCGTGAAAGAGTGAAGCGTGCGGTTAAGCAAAAAGTCACACATACGAGATCCAAGCGGATATGACAAACTAGAAATCCCCAGTTAAATAACATTTTCCCGTTGTCGTTATCCGCTCGTTATGAGCTAAAAATAAAATCGCTAAATGACACGATCGATGATATTTATAATAGCGTGCAGTGAAAGTGATAATTTACATTCGTGTTTACTTTTACGATACGCAGAATGCTTATCGAAAAGAGATTTTGCGTTAATTAATTTTCTGTTACTCTTTCCGTGTTATTTGCAAAATTAAAATCGAAATTGCCGTAAAACGCACTTGACAACACATCGGGCGACGCACAAAGAATTTGCACCCTGAAAACGATGGTCCCTCCCGTTCCTCCTCTACTCCTTCATTCGTAGGGTTTCTGAGACTTGTCGGAGTCGGAGCTCTTCGTAATCGTCACTTTGCGATGCATATATCGAAAGTCGCGGCGAATATCACGCGCAATTGGAAATTTAGGCGGGAAGTCCACTTGTCAGCTATCTCGTTCAAATTTTTTCGGAGGACAAAACTGGGTAGGATTGCGTTGAAACTCGTCGGGAAATGCGAAGGCTACGACCCGTGGAGGTGCGCGATCGATGTTGCGTCAACGGAGAAAGTTCCAAGTTGTTGATAAACGGAAATTAAAAGAGATCAAAGCGCGCGTACATGTATTTAAGAAAATGGCAAAAAGAAAGAACTCTTAGATATAAGAATAAAATCATCGCTAGTATAACACATGTGTGGCAATAAATAGAGTTTATACATTGTGGACTTTACAGCGTATACTAATGAACATCTCAATGAATTCAATAATAATGACATTCATTTAATCTATTATGCATCAGAAATTTATATTGAACCCGGTTGAGAGATATAGCAAGGAAGACTACATTATACGCTTATGTAAATAATACCGTGCTGATAATAATAGCGCTTACGCGACACGTCTCGCGTTTAATGAACGTGCGAATTGTCACACGGGCGTTGTCTGCGTGAAAGAGTGAAGCGTGCGGTTAAGCAAAAAGTCACACATACGAGATCCAAGCGGATATGACAAACTAGAAATCCCCAGTTAAATAACATTTTCCCGTTGTCGTTATCCGCTCGTTATGAGCTAAAAATAAAATCGCTAAATGACACGATCGATGATATTTATAATAGCGTGCAGTGAAAGTGATAATTTACATTCGTGTTTACTTTTACGATACGCAGAATGCTTATCGAAAAGAGATTTTGCGTTAATTAATTTTCTGTTACTCTTTCCGTGTTATTTGCAAAATTAAAATCGAAATTGCCGTAAAACGCACTTGACAACACATCGGGCGACGCACAAAGAATTTGCACCCTGAAAACGATGGTCCCTCCCGTTCCTCCTCTACTCCTTCATTCGTAGGGTTGCTGAGACTTGTCGGAGTCGGCGGAGCTCTTTGTAATCGTCACTTTGCGATGCATATATCGAAAGTCGCGGCGAATATCACGCGCAATTGGAAATTTAGGCGGGAAGTCCACTTGTCAGCTATCTCGTTCAAATTTTTTCGGAGGACAAAGACGCTCTCGGCAGCTTGCACCGCGCCGGACCGTCGCCGTCATCGCCAGCGCTGTCGGCGTCGTTACTGTCTGACCAACACATTCGCCAAGGACTGTTTCTCCTACCATACTCTGACAATGAGCGTTTTTTGTCGCTTTCGTGTATTCGTCGTTCGCGTTCTTGGAATTAATAGCGACAGCTATATGAAAAACAAAGTTGGAGAATTATTGTTAAACTTAATTGATTTTGATTTTGATACCGATAAAAATTTGATAAGAATCCATTCGAGCTTCGATTTTACTATTTCAATGTAATTTTATTAAACCTAGGACTGAGATTGTTATAATTTTTAAAAATATATAAATTAAATTGAATATAAAGGAGTGTCTTGAATTCTAATATATTTTTTACGCAAGATTCAAGTTAATATAAATAATCTCAAGATTATCATTCTTTTAGAAAACAAGAATAATTAGAAAATTTAAGCTCTCTTTTTTTCTTATAAAATATTAAAACAAGTATAACAATTATAGTATATTATTGTGTTATTTTTATATCCTTTGATTTTAAATTCTTATCACTATTGAAAATAAAATAAAAAGATATAATTTTTATTTTATTTTTAGATTTGTGAATTTTTTATTAAATATTTGTGCAATTATTATTTTTATTACTAGATTGCAAAACATAATAGTAAAATTAAGATAACTAAGATAAAATTTATTTTTTCTAACATTTGAAAAACTCAGAGAATTGAAAGATAAAGAGTAGATGTAATAATGGAAAAAAGTTACATATAGTATACAAATATAAAAATTATTTATGACAAATAGTATTGACACTGTTATGTTTAGTTGTATCTAATGTGTATAGATACTGTCAAGAATTTTAACAGATATAATATTTGTTATCGATAATTTACTTTCATTCGATAGATGCAATTCCTTTTTTTACGAAAGGAGATATTATCATATGGTAAGTTAACGCGTAACATATTTCTATCATTTATCGTTAGCATTGATGCTGGTTTTTCGATTATTGAAATTAGAGAACATCTTTGGTGAATTATATTTGACTAGTATTTCTTTTCTTTTATAAGTAGTTTTTTGCATACATTATGCAATGTAATTTTTTTTATTAAGCGATTTTTTTTTTTTAAGCGGGATATGTATGAAGACATTAATTAATGTGTGAAAAAATTAGTTAATCTATTTAATTAATCTCTCTAGCTTTCTCTCAATATCTTATACTGTATAACAATTAAGATTATATATATATGTAAAAGCATTCTATATTACCTTCTTCAGTAATTAGAATTATTGTTCTAGAAATATTTACAGAATTCAATTTTTAATTAATCTAAATTTTCATACAATATACATATAATACAAAAAAATATCTCGTATAAATTTTCATTATTAAAGCGATTTTCTTTAGACTATGTATAATTTGTGATAAAACTCATGACAGTTCTATTTATGATTTTGTGTCATATATTTTAATATTTTTTATGTATTATGTGTATTTTGATATATATTTTAATTTATATGTATATTTGAGCTCTTCAAATGTTTTCGGTATTACATAATATAATTTAAATTAAAAATTATATTTAACCTGATAGAAAAAGTCTAGTTAAAGTTTCTAAAAAATAAGAGAAACAGGTTATATGTACTTACTGAAAATATTTGATATTTTTTTCTTTAAAATATTTACTGGAACAGTCAAATATGCTACAAGTCATTTTTATTTTTATATTTGCACTATATATACACTTGATATTTTTTAATTTATTTTTACTTTGAAACGTATACGTTTAAAAAAATGAATGAATGACGTTTAAATGACACATATCGAATTCATATCGAATTCTGCAATATCCGATATGATATTCTTCCAATTGTAAATTTGTAAATGGTTGCCCTTGTTTCACATGTCATTATATAAGACAGCTGTGTGTATATGTTAGCAGTCTAATATATACATATATAGAAGTCTGTGCATAAAATTCATAAATAGAATTCTTTTTTGAATTTTGTCGCGGATCACAGATCGTCAAAAGAGATCTTTAGATATGATGTAATAGTTATTATATATAAACATAGAATTTTCTATTTTCTTTAGTTAGTTAATTAACTACAGAAAGTGATATTATTTTCCAAATTTTTCTCGGAGAATATCAATAGATTATGTAATGCATAAATTACATTAAGTATATCTTATATATTTATTTTCAGTTCTCCCTATATTTCTATTTTTTAAAATTTTTTAAAAGAATAATTGGTAAATATGCATAAAAGGTCATATCTTACCGATTTAATTGCCATATATATTATAGGAGGGATTCTGAGTAATTCCCCGCAAGAATCAAGGTGTGGTCGACATTGGTTTAGGAGATATAATAAATTAAAGTTTGATAATTTTAATGCTTTTTCTTAGGTATTACAAAGTAATATTAAGAAAAATAAAGTTTGTGTATGTTCATTGTATTTGTTATAGGATAGACACATGGAAAAAGTATTTGTTTACATTTACGGTATAGATTTTGTCAATAATTGGTTTCATCTATTTCTCGCAGTTTGTTAACAGCTTTCAACATGTGATTACATGAATTTCTGTGTCATGTCTTGAAAAATATTATTTATTGAATGCGTGAGCGGGGGAGGGACGGAGCCCCTTACGCTCACGCGTAAATGTCGCAAACCTTCGCCTAGAAATTTGCAGATCTGTATGGAACGATGCAATAATAGACCTCTTGTTTCGTACTGAAAGCAGAGGTGATATGAGGTGGACCTCGCTTTGTCTAGAAAGTTGCAAATCCATGTGACACAATACAATGATAGACCTTGTTTCATCCACCATTGTTGACAAAATATTTTAGGTCATAAATAGATTACTACGACATACATAAACACGACTGTTCCTAATATCAGTTTATAATACCTAAGGAAGAGCATTAAAATTGTCGAATTTTAATTTGTTATATCTCCTAAATCAATGCCTATTGCCACTTGATTCTTGCGGGGAATTACTCACAACATTTCTCCTTACAACATCTCTAAGTGGCGATTAAATCAGTGAGGTGTGACTTTTTATGCATATTTATCCTTATTTAATAAATATTTATTTAAAAACATTGGTAACTAAAGTTATTATAGCGGAGGTATTGAATACAGAATTGATGACAAAAGATAATTTTTATCTCTATCTCTTATTTGATTTATTTTCAGATTATTTTATAAAATATGTTTTATTATTATGAATGTAATTGCGCGCACACATACCATTAATATAGTAATTGCTATAAAAACAAAAATTGACTGTCATAGTTAAGCCGCATAATTAATCATAATTGATGATATGAGTCTTAAATTTCTTTGTCTGCACTCGCAATGTATCTAATCTTGCGCTGTTCAGATATGATATTGCAATTCTTGATAATGGCATACTTATCACTGGCTATATAATTATAACGTGTCTTACAATTGTATTTAAATTAATGGCATTGTTAGATAAAATTTTTAAGGAAGAGAAAGTCAGCTAACAACGCAATGTATAACGATTTTCTTCTTATTCAATAGTATTATACATAGCTTGCATTCTTAATTAATATTTTTTTGTATTTTGTTTTTTACAGACGTAGGAAATTCATATATTGACTCTAGGCTTTCTGTCGTGATAGGCTCAATTACTGTTTTTTTTAACACTTTGCAATATATATGTATATGTTACATTCTCCTTGTTAATCTTTTGTTTTTTTTTTCTTTCCGATAATGTATAATAACTGTCGGAGATATAAGATATATTATATAGAGAGATTGGATGTGTGTGCAAGATTAAATATAGCTAGTACTATATATCTAGTGGAAACTTGACAAATTGATGTAGAAAAGAAATTACGTATCTTGTTGCGTTGTCGCTTCCGTTTTGTGTGGCATCGCCGTGTTCTCGATTTTATCCAAATACATTAACTAAAACAAAATTATTTATAAAATTAATGCATGAAATATTATGTATTATTATGGTTAATACCGCAAGGGACTATTTCGAGGATGATGAAGACCATTAATTGTTTTGGCAAGCTGTTAATTTTTTGTACATAAATTCTGATTATTTTTGGTTACCATCGCGTATATAGTTTTATATTTAAAACTAATTATAAAAAACATTTTTGATTGTTAAAATTTATAATTGTAAATGTATAACAAAATCTTATTCTTTATCATTAAACTTTTTTCAATTTTAATTTAATTAGATTTTTCAAGTAATAATAGTGATAGCTTAATGATAAATATTAAGAAAGTTCTGATAGAAAATAATCCTTTATTTTCTGAAATTTGTAAAGAATTCAATCAAAAAATTTGTAGCAAAAAAGATATACACAGCAGCAGTAGAATATCACATACATTAGAAGTTTATAAACTTCGGGACAGAATTTAATAAACGCAAAGAGCCGATATTCTAGCGTAACTTTTTAAACAAAAAAAAAATGCTACTATATTAATAAATAATTGAGGTACCGTAACTACGGGGTCTTCAAAGTTAATTAATCGAAATTCCAAAACAAACGTCAGAAGAAATGCGCAATAGACTATTGCGAGAATCCATTCGCATGTAGTACTCGCGACATGCCAGCCCCAACCACCGTCTGCCGGTAGCCACTTCTTGTAATCATTACCTGTATTACAAGTTAAATTCATATTTTATTTACTGTAAAAATATCTTATAATTAAAAATATTTAAGCCACCTTATTTTAATTTTATTTAACGGTAAGAATAATTTTTTATTTAGATAGAAATAAATAAATATATATATATAGGAGTTAAAAATCTTATATATGAATACACTTTTTCGTTCGTTTGCAACTTTCGACGAATGAGAATCTAGCCATTTTGTATATAAATAACTACGGAATCTCGCTTAATATTTGTTAGATATATACAATGATGATTTATAATTTATAACACGTATTTGCTTACCTTGAAATTCAGACATCGAGATATAGCCAGGAATGATCGTTGCAATCGTTAATATCAATGTGAGAGCCGAGAGAATTGCGCGCACATAAACGACAATCGTGCCGTTCATAGCTGGTACCATCTTATAACTCAAATATGTCTAAAACAATTAGTATTATAATAATTATTTCTCGTGACGATAAAATTATTTTTATTTTTAATATAAAGATTATTCATTCCATCACTTCTAACTACTTTAATACTGCTTTAAGGATAAATGTTTAATCGGCATTGCATCATAGAGTGGCTGTAACATTGTCGATAAGTTAATGTCTTTCACGAAAATACCCACGGTAAAACATAACGATCTACATTACGATGTACCTGAAAACAGAAATAGAGAGTGCCAGCAGAGAAGCAAGTCATCGCTCCCACCATATGAGCGGCGATTACGCGAGCCTCTTGAAAATTGGCAAGTATGTCTAAACCGAAACAAGCGAGGATGCCACAGCACGCGGTCACCGTAATAATTCTTCTGCTTACAAGATCACGACCTCTCTCTATTTGCCATTGCAGTACTTGTCGATGCCTAATGTAGACGCAGCATCCGACTGTGAAAGTTGCAGATCGAGAAATTTTTATTATGTCTAAAAAGAATTTATCTAAATCACTTCTCTAGCTCTCTTCTTTTTTCTGTATCTTTTTATTATGCTGTTATTATGCTTGTTATATTATTAATTTAATTTAATTTTATTGCTATTTAAATTATCTCTGTTTTTAAATTTTGTATTATTTAGGAGGTTTTTTTTTATATTTCTGCGTATTTAGTAATGAATCTTATTAAGATCTTTTTCTTCATTTTTTTATTTATTGAACTATTTTGGAAAAATCTAGATCTTAAAATGTGAGACAAATATTTAATTTAATCTCTGAAGAATTTTAAATGGTATATACATACGTAAAAGAGCTGCAATGTTTAGGCATTGCGCAAATATGCAGGATTCCGGTGATAATGTGCCGGTCTCTGATATATAAGGGAATCCAGGCACCACGTGGTCCCATTGCACCGATATGGTGTATCTGAAACATGAACCATTCATAAACTATAAACATGTGACGTGAACAAGTATATAAAACGCTCGCATCATGTTTCTTCGACTTTCTCGACCGCTCGCAAAGCTCTTTTATGATTAGCTCTTCATCGTTAATAATTCTGCATTTACTATTCGAACAGATATTTTAAAATACAGCATAATCTGTAAAACAATCTATCCTTTATTTCGAATTAATCAAATTACGTACATATCTAGAATATTTATTTTCCTAAAATTTTATTTATCTTTATTTTAAAGAATAAAGGTAAAAAATAATGATTTAAAAAAATAAAGATAAAGATAAAAATATTATTTGTAAACTTTTAAAGATTATTTGTATAATATATATTAAATAGGATAAAATAATAGAATAATAGAGGAGATAATATATTTAAATCAATTAATTTTTTTCCAAAAGAATACTACGTGTATTATATCGATATAAAAAGATATATTCTGTTGTTTCTGATACGGCAATCTTGATATAGTATATAATTCTTTCAATCACAATATTATTTTCAATGAAAAACATAATCTTGAAAATATGTTATACTACAAGGATATCATCAGAATAATTTATCTATATTTTTGTGGTTATACTTTAATCATGTTTTTAAGATTCTGAGAATAAATAAAAAAAGTATATCAATTGGCTTTTTCATCAAGTTTATTGTCGATAGTAATTGGCATAATAAAATTGGATTTGATTATAAATTTTGTATTGATTTCTCGTATCACATTTAGCATCTAATTTTGAAAAGAAATTATTAATTGACAGTGCAAGCGAGATATAAATAAGTTAAAACTCGTTAAGAAAGATGAATAATACAAATAGCTATTAGAAAGTTAACAAGCTAATTGAAAATTTGGATGATAGGAAAATTGTTTCAGAGACTATAATACCTTAAATTTTGATTTATACTGAAAAATGTATTTGTCCTGCTTTACGTTTGACCTCTATCATTCTCCATTAAAAAATTGCAGACTTACGTAATTACGAATGTCACGGGAATCAAGATGAAGAGACTCAATGGTAATACGTGTAGTTTCCCGTACGCCATTCCCGTTTCGTCACCCTCGGTACTGCAAGATACGGTCGTTCTTATCACGCGTTGTTATCGTGCGGTTCGGTGCGTCCTATACCTGCACCTGTACACATTCTTCATCGGGATGATCAAGATTGGTGGCGATGCGATAGCTTGGTACGATCGATGGATTGAAAAGGACAACGAGAAGATTGGACTGATTGAAGGTGGGGTTGAAGTGA
Source organism: Formica exsecta (assembly GCF_003651465.1). NCBI lineage: Eukaryota > Metazoa > Arthropoda > Insecta > Hymenoptera > Formicidae > Formica > Formica exsecta. The sequence continues at coordinate 260,160 of NW_021850836.1, forward strand.
CACATATTTTAGTTGAATTCATATAAAAGATTCGGCCAAAATGGCCCAAGAGACCGCTGGAAGACTGTCTGCGTGATTTATAATGTTCATTCCATGATATCGAGGGTGGTATCGGAGATAAAAAATTATATCTTTTTTTCCAATTATATCGCAGTTTTAATAAATCTCTTGATATATTTAAGTGAACACACATATACATCTAAAGTAGAGCAAATAAGTATAACAAATATAAAAAATAATAAATATGAATAAACATAGAGTTTTATCTCATCATCAATCAATGCTGTAGGATCATTATGTGAAGCATAAAAAATTTATTAAATCAAATCGCTTTTCCCATCCCTCTCTCCTATAATAGTAAGTCATTCGAGAAAACTCGGCTCATTATTAAGGAAAAATCACAAAAAGGAAAACATAAAATTTTATTATATAAACTTTTGTTTAATAAAATGAGAAATAAGATTTTGTATTGCAAGAGAAATAACAGAAGAAAGACAAGGAAATTCATAGAGCGAAAATTTGATAATTCATGACAATCGAATTCTGCTACTGAAAAAGATTGTCGACACTCACCTTCAGAACCTCGTCAAGTTTTGCAACTTTTCTAATAAGAATATATTATCACGACTCATGCCACGGGAGCACTTAATCGTGAAGCGCTTTGAAGCGACTGTCCACTATTGTGCTACCTTTTAACGTACGTACCGATCGCCACGCACACGATTACGTGCTAATTAACATGTGAGGCGAGACTATGATATACATGCATCCGATATTTGATTTATTTTTTAAATACATTTCTATGAGAAGATTTCGATTAAAAATAAGAAACAATGATAATATTTATGTACGCGCTTGATCTTGATATGCTTATAAATGAAATTAAATAAGAATAATTTGACTGAAATTACTTATAATCAAAGGCGTTAACGAAATGAGAGAGATAATCTCTTAAATTAATTATTCTAATCAAACTAGTATTAAGTTGTTTAGTAACTGTTACATATATATATAGAAAAGAAAATTTAGAATATATATTTTGAAAATATAGAAACAAAAAATATAGAAAAAGTGTAAAATTATATATGAATTTTGCGTGTCTTGAAATTAATATAAAAAGTTTAATATCATTTTTGCATTATTTATAACACTATTTTTTAATACTTTAACACATAAACTTAATACTTTTTCTTAAGGTCAAGTGCACGTGAATTAATATTTCTTATTTTCATATCAGCATTTTAGGATCATTTTAGTTTTAAAGAGCAGAATTGAATCATCAATTAATAGATGATTCAGGAATATAAATCTTTGAGTGTCATTAAATTAAACGTACGAACGACCACGTGCGACGTAACGCACGCTTCACTTGAAACTAGTAGGTAGATCAGGAATTTGCAATTAACGCGACGCTATCGACACTACGTTTATTGAAATGGTAATGGGGCCGTTTGGCAATGCTATTTCTAACTCGACCCAATTTCAGATTGTTTCTACTGCTGCACGCCGTAACCATTCCATGATAATGAAACATCCATTTGAAATTGGGAGACTTTTCGTTTAGGAAAAAATGTAGAGGAAATCTATAATCAGGATATTATAAAAAAATCACATACGCGAATTACATATTTGAATCACATTTTTATATCAACAACATTACGACAATACAATACGCTCAGCAATTTTTGTTTGATGTTATGTTGTCTTATCGCTATGGTACATTTAACAATTTATTTTACTTATGAAATAATTTGGTAATGGTTATTGTTTCTTGGACGATTACTATATCTACATACATTTGTTGTTAAAAACAGAAGTCTTTTAGAAAAACTTAATGTAGCATTCTTGAAACTTGGCAATATACATATTAAAACCAGAAATAATCATAAATTATTTCGGTTTTCAATTTTTTAATTAATTAGTTTTACTTTTATTGTTTTTCGAACATTTTTAGGTGAACATTTCTTGTCACAGTATGTGTCCGTTAACATGGCAGTATTTTCTTAATGGCAGTAACTTGAGAGAGTTTTAGTAAAAAGCATTTATTAATATTGGACGCAAGATATGTTTTTTTGGCAAGTTTTAATATCATCTTTTAAATGGCAGTCAATTAGTACATTACTAATTTTTATATTAATTATATCAATAATTATAAAAGAATGCACGTCTCGTGCACAAAAAAGTGTATTTTAAATATCAATTATTTTTATTGCATGAATGAATTGTTTGCGTTTAAATCAAACCGTTGAAACTCGCAAATATTTATGAAATTTTTTCTCAAATGCAGATCCATCGTTTAGTTGATATAAGTAATTTTTTCTTTTTATAAAGTTTTTGTTTGCTCGGTAAAGATATAATATTGTTTCAACAAAATCTTAATTTGTATAGATAAATTTTCAAACAGAAAAAATGTGATTGCTGTTATAAATATCATAATAATATCGGCCGACAATTGCATATGTTTAAAAAATAAGTGTATATATACATGGCTTAATATTGAATATTTACGTTCTAATATAAATAATTTTATAAATAAATAGATGCGTATTGTTATCTGAAGTCGATCGCCGGGTTTTATTATGGAGCTAGTCCCGAAGAAAGTCATGAATAATTATATACGTAATGCATCTTGCATTTTCATATTTTCACAAGTACTATCGTTACTAAAACGCGACCGGACTAGTTTTTATATCTTAAATTAATGTGTCTGCATATAGTTAATTTTCATTTGCACAGTCAATTATTATTTACAATTATAACGAAAAATATATTGGCATTTTATTTATGAAAATTGACAATTAATATCAAAATAATCAAATAAAATTTTTAGTGAAATTTTTGGTTATATATATATATATTTTTTTTTTCTTCTATCAGCTTTTATTACATTGTATTAGAGTTACAGAAGTAACTTATTAGAGAAAATAATTTAATATATAAAATTAGATCTTTATCAAATGCTTTAAAATTGAAAAATATTATTCAAATATAATTTATGATATATTTTTTTGTCAATACCATGTCCATTACGATTATATTCTCAATTTCTTTATCGGTCGCATAACAATCATTTGTGAATTATTTGTACCAAGAGTCTGAGCTTGCTATTTCATTTGTGTAATTAGCAGATACCTTCAATTCTCTGAAGTGCTATAAGGCTTAAAATATAATATCATTAATAAGTTAATTATAGCATATAACAATAGATTATTTTTTTATCCTAGACAATGAAATAACAGTAAGTTTAAAAAAACGCTAATGCGAATCAAAGTTGTTTTTGTGTGGACGGAGCGTTTTCATGGTTTTTCTCTTGTCAAAAGTCGACGTTATTGTCCTTAATCGCATCGCGAATCAAGTAATCCATGTTATTGGAGTGATTACATTTTCAGCAAATTAAATTGTTCAAGTTAGCGTGTCACTACTTATTATTTATGAGTAACTTAAATTTATGACTAACTTAACTATAAGTACTTAAGTAGACAACGGAGGAACAAACAGAAGTAATTAATAACTTAAAATTAATTATTAATAGATTACGTGTTACATGTGTGGCCGGACTAACTTAATTTGTATCGTTAATTTTTCAAGGTTTCGCAATTTTCCTTTCGGATTATATTAAAATTTGCATTTAATAACAATAAAATTGCGGTTTGAAAAATTTGATACTTGATAAATCTGATATATATATGTAGAAATCGCATTTTATTTCATTTCTTTCTAATGTAAGAAAAATAATCTAACCATATTTGCGACAATTTTTAAATTTAAATACTGGACAAACGTATGCTCAGAAGTTGGACATCTTAGAAATGAGTTTCCTCTAATCATATACTTGGCAATGTTTCGTATAAGATATATTTTTGTTCCGCAGAGTTTTGTAATAGATTTGCAATTTTTTATTTATAAGTAAAACGCGTTTCCACGTTCTTAAAATTTGTATAAATTAGGTTTATACATACATATATCTTTTTTATTTCATTCTCGTGTTAATTTCAGTTTTAGATTGAGTACTTTACAAAAAGATTACATTTTAAAAATACGCTATAAATTATGCACGTTTTCTTCTATTTGTAAATTCTATCATATTTTTTACATTTATTATTTTAGATTTATTTTTTCAATCTTGTCAAGTTTAAGATCAATAATGTTGCATTATTCGTACTCGGAATTATGCGCTGGCCTCGTCGATGACAGTAATCATTCTAGTGTTAGCATTAGGCGGTACATTCGTGAAACGCCACTTCGATTTAACTTCCTCCTCGTCAGCTGTCGATTGCACGCCGCTAGTTTGACCACAATTAGATTGACCGGTCTTGGATCGCGCCAAGGACCATCTGCGTCCACGGCGATCCATAATAATCGGCATCTCGGCGATTAAATTATTCTCAAATTCTGAGAGCATGAGATAGTTTTCGACCTTGTTACACGAGGTTATACAGTCTCCTATATAGTCGAAATCCTCTAGTAGATTATCAGGTAAATCCATGTCGGCGATACCTTCCTCCGAGATGCATGTAAGCTCCGGTTTGTTCGCTCCTAAAACGTCTACTGCCTCACCTGAAAAATGGGGTACATAATAATTGTGATGAATATATTACGCGTAATATCTATAATATAATTGTTACGCAAAATTCTATTTGCACTTTATAATTTGCTTATATATTATATATAGACTCTAGTCTCTACATAGACTAGTAAGTCTATATACATGACTATATAGACTTTAATAGACTCTAGTCTATTAGACTAGCGAAAATAAAATATTAATTTATTTAAAAGATTATAAATATATAAGAGCAATGAGAGAGAAAAAACTAGCTAGTAAAATTACTGTGATGATAGCGTGTATGTGTGTGAGATAGCAGTTACAAACAGATAAATTAATCTTGTATTTTTTATTTCTATTAACAATGTAAATTAAATTATGATAAATGATTAAAGAAATAAGAAGTAGAACCAAATGTAACAGCGCGATGATTAGAACTTGAGCTTAATTAAGAATTGTCGTAAATTACGTGTTATAACGCATTACATAAAATATATAGTGTCATTTAAAGAGGATTCTTTCCATGTGTTCCTCTTTTTTTATTCATAAAATTAGAAAAAAATACAAGACATATATATATACCTTGTACTGGAACAATGTCAGCTCCTAGAACGACTGCTGCGGCTGTCGCTCCGGCCGCTCCAGCAGCGGCCACGTGAGGTCCTTCGTTCTCGGGCTCCTGACTGAATGACGGTTTTCGTCGTTGAGGACAATTGTCTGAGGCGCATGTGTGTTTTGTACCATTAACTCTGTGTTTATGCTTGGACAAATTTCTTCTATGTAAATCGATGAAGAAGAGGGTAAAACTGCCAACTAAGACGCACGTTGAGCTAAAGTAGTAGCCAGCTTTACCACCGCATCCCATGTTTATATATCCTATGAATCATATTCAAAAAAAGATTCACACTCAATATATATAAAGCTTAATTTATAATACGTTTCCAAATATTTCCAAAACTTTATCTTTAAAAAATTTTGGTAGTAAAAGTTGACAAAAACTTACACAGCACGAATCATTTTTTATATATGTTGTAGAGGATACATTCTTAAGTAATACACGTTTTAAATTTTGTGGCGATCTCTTATGTTTGGAATATTTACATGTTTTTTTTATTATTATATTAAGAGCCAAATTCTGAATTTTATCAGCTGGTATTCTTTGATGTTTTATGTCTTTAATTTTCTTGTTATCACAATCTTTAATTAAACATTTAAAAAAGATACTATAATCAGTTTAAATTAATTTAAGTTAGTTATTTTAATAAATTTCATCCTTTAGAAATATTTATATAAAAAAAAAATTAAACATTTTATTTATTCACATAATTATCGTAATTGTTCTTTTATTTAAATGTATATATATTCTTCAATTTTATATTGAATAATAATGAGATGTATCTTGTAGAAAGAGTCAATGACTTTATAATGATAATTAAATTAATCAAAGAAAAGTCTCATATTCTCATGGCTATTTCTCCGCGTTCGTATATATATATATAGAATTTCATTTCTAGAAATAATCTCATCTCTAAAAATAAAAAATACTATCTCAACAGAAATCTCACATGAAAAATCAGAAAATTTATCTTGCCAAATATTTCCTGTTAATTTTTTCAATTCTTTTACAGCAAATTTATTCAAATTTTTTATTTTATTTTTCAATTTAATTCGCCAATTTTTTATCATATGATAAATGACAATTAAAAAATTAAAAAGCAACAAAAAAATATGATACATGACAACTACAAAATTAAGAAAACTCTGACATATTAAATTATCATCATGTTATCGTTACATCAAAATCGTTAAACCCGATTCTATGTTACATGCTCTATAAAAAGCGTAGGGAACAGAATGTACAATGTCGCGACGGAAGGAATCGCCACGATCTTTCAGACGATCGATGCCTACTCAAGCGTGTAGCAAAAGGTGCTCCGTGAAACCGTCGAAACTTTTTCCTATACGTCGCATTTATTTTACGACCTTCGCTACGGCGATGATAGTCTCTCCAATACCGATTTATCGCTGCTGGAACTTGAATTATTACATTCGAAACACTTTTTCGCGGTTTTTCTGTCTCACCATTTTCTATATGTCACAAAAAATGCAGATAAGGATAAAAATTTTGTCAGATTTAAATTATTCTTTTATATTTCACAATTCGAATTTTGTGCAGAATGAAATACCAACATATAATTTTAAAAATATATTTTCTGATAACATAAATTTGTCTTTTATAAAAAGATATCGAGACATCAATATATAATTATAAACGATTAAAATTAAATACTCGTTAAAAAAATTGGCTTTGAATTTATCAAAAAATGTATTGAAATGTGTTGTGCTGCTAATGAATTATTTTGTACTTTTTACTAAACTATAATAATATAAAATACATCTAATAAATATTGTTTTGTAATGGTAAACGAGATATACCTATACGTATTAGAAATCCTTTATTAGCGTTCATTACATATTACTATTAATGGGCGATCAATTCAGATTGCATGAAATAAATCACCGTGTGACATTCTCGCAAATTATACGGAATGAAGAATAAAGTTGTAAAACAGCTCAACAGTTTTTATCAAGTGGATGGCAAATAATCTTGAAGCAAATCAATATATGTATCAATTGAAAGTATCCCGCTTTATAATCGGCGCGCGATTTATGGTTAACGCTACTTATTTTTTAAACTTTCGTTGAAATCGATAAATAGCAATTCAATCGATTTTCTGTCAGAAATTTTGTGAGAATCGACAAATTATCATACTTAATTAGCCTTCTTCGCGCGAGAAAATTAAGTCCTTTGACTTAACTCCTATTTTTATATTATAATCGCATACTATTCGAGAAATTCTGGTTATACAACTAATTTGACCGAGGAAACTTACTTATCTCCCAAAATATATTTTGGCAGGCTAATTCTATTTTATTTTACTGTTATTGTCTGCCATGGCTCAAGGGGAGCGGTGACTCAACTCCGTTTAAATGAAGCTATCGCATTCCAGGCACAGGCATAACAATGATAAAATCGCGCCGATCGTCGACAAACAACATCGTTAGACACATAAAGGTTTCACCTCCCGAGTGGTCTCGTCGCAAACCCATCGCCCACGAAAGCACGTGGTGAACCCAAGTGAACAAGGGTATTGGACCACTCGCTTCCTCTACGCAAACTCGGCTCGTGAAGCGCGCGTCTCTTCTGATCCACCTCGGCGAACCCAGTCGACGTTTGGCAACGCGTCTCTCATCTGGTGTTCCGGCAACCCCTCCGATCGGAACACGCGATATACGCGCGCAAACGTGCCAATAAATTAATATCACTTCCGAAAAACTCGATGCGTTTGCTGTGTATCGTTCGTCGTAATTCAATACGCAATATAATATATCGTCATTATCATCAATATCGAATCACGGGTAAAATCGGAGGCATTCATCGCCTTCGATAATCAAATATAATTCGAGATGCGACAAGATGTGACAATCAAAGCAAAATGAAATCTTAAGGTACAACATAGTATGTTTATCAACTAGTGAGACAAGAAGAAAGATCGTTATTTCGAAAGAACAATCCAGTAAAGTGATCGTATTAGATGTCACGCATATTTTTGATATTGTTTCAATAAGATTTCGCGGTAGGTTTGGGTACCTGTTTTACATTGAAATTTTTATCATGGTAATGTGACTGGCACGCGAATTATAGTCGAGTTTTTTTTATTTGTGTTGGCGGGAAATTACATTGAATTCTTTCGATTGTAACATAAGTGATCCAGAATAAGAGAGAGTCAAATATCTATCTCTCAAATTTTTTAGACTAACATGCTGCCCGACGTTAATCTTTTAATTAATTTATGCAATCTTATAATTAGTTAACAAAAATTAATCGTAAAAATCTCTGTTTAATTCAATTATAAATTAAATTTAAAATTGATATAAACAATTGGAAAGTGTGTGATATAAATGCATCGCAACAAAATAATATTTCACAAAAATTTTTCTCTTTTAGAAAAGTACGCGCTTATACAGAAAAGTTGTTCTTTATATATGACATGTTTTATATTATTATATTCAAACTTAAATCAAACTATTTAATGTTTAGTAACAGTGTTTATTTTCGTTAATATATCCCAGAATTAATAATACTTGACAAAGATTTCTTTATGCAAAATGATATGCAACCACGTTTCATTAAAACTCACTCTGTTTTAAGCCCAAGTTAAACCAGAAAAACATATAATTTCGGAATCTGAAAAGATAATTTCGAGAAAGGTTCCTATCGTAACACAGTAAACTTTCTCAAATACGAGTTTCATATTAAATGTGAGATAAATGTATAACGCATACGTCGTTCCAAGCACTGCGAAGTCACGGGTCGTTTATCCTCTCTTAAAATCACACAATTGTTGAATTAGCAAGTGTGATAAAAGCGCGACACGCTCCGATGTCGCTCGCTCCTTTTCTCCTCAATTCTTCCCTTCCTTTTTTATTTCCTAGTCGGTTATATTGAATTCCGCCTTTCACTCACCATTCTGCAACCCCCCATCCCTAGCTTCCTTTACAGATTCTGTTTGCCTAGCTTTTAGCATAATGCACTTACACGTGTATATATCCACCGAACATGCCATGAACGCCACTATAAACGATTGAAACTCTCGACTAGAAACATGCATTATCTCACCGGTTCTGGTTAACTCACTTTGGTTTTGATTTTATCGCCCTTTACAACTATCTTATTTTTTTCCTCTTTGGTGTGTTAAATATCGTACAGAGCATAGTAAATTATATCATGAATTAATTTAAAATTAATAACTATTAATTTCAAAAGTCGTTTTGCTTCTTTTCCTCTCCGTTTAACTCTCTATACATCATCAACGTTATACAGATAAATAATGAAATAAATAACGAAAGGTTGTATAAAATTCAAATAATTGCAATTTGAAATCAACTTTTTACTATTTTCATCTGCAATTCGACAGAGAAAAATTTAAAATATTCATGTTTGATTTCATACTGGAATTTACGACTATAATTCCACGTTCAATTCAATTTCTAGTGTGTCATAAAAGAGCATTATTTCTGCATAATAAATGATGATATTATCGCGAACGATCAGTGACGCCGACGGCGGCTTATAAACTCGTATCATGACATACGAGCAGCCTCCGACGAGAATACACATCGTATCGATGTCGGAAAAGGTAATTAAAATTGCGTATCATCATCGGTGCCAAAGAGGATAGTCATCCTAAATCGCGGAATGAAGAACCGAATTGTTCAAAGTCCCGCTTATGAAGACAGCGGAGTCGCGATTTCCGGCGAACTCGGCGAGCCTTCCTTTTCCGGGGAATGTGAAGGAATAGTGTCCCTTCAAGCGCCGAAGGAAATCGAGGAAGATGCAAATCCTGATCCTAGGTTCGAATATATAAAGTATTGCAATAAACTGCTGAACGATCGAAATGTTCCATTTCGCGTCAAAATAAATTAAACAATATCTGAAAAATTTGTCTTGAATTTAATTGAATCTATCATTTTTATTAATTTATAAATTTTTCTAATAAAATTAGATTATTTCAAGAAAGATTAATATTTTTACTTAGTTATTAATATAAAATATTTTAATATTATATTATGCGATACTTATATATCTTTCGACAGCTTCTATTTTTCTAAACCAAACATCGCGCGCGTTATAAAACTATTTATAATAGTGATATCTAGTCATATGTCTCGGATGTAATTATGCGATCGGGGTTGGACGTGATCCTCGAATTTTATGTCAGATATGCCGCGCAATGCACCATAAGACAACATTATTACCCCGAAAACGGTTGGGGTTGGGTCATCGTCGTGACAGGTGTCATGGTACAGATTCTCGCCACGGGAATCCAAGGGGCTGCCGGAGCTTGGTTATTACTTGATGGAACAAAGCGATATCGTCAGACTCTCCTCAACGTAGGTACGTGATGCAGTAAACATTATTAACAATATCTTATCCAATATCTTATCCAACTTCAGCAAAGGTAATTGTTTTAAATTAACTGTACGATATACAAAAGAAGAAAACTATACTTGCGGCTTATTAAATATCTGTTTCGCGCAATATAATATAAAAAATATTTATATGAAAGAAAAATTTGATATTTTTATCTAATTATTATATTTAGATAGAAGTATGCATCTGCATTTTTTTAAATTATTATTTTTCTTTGCTATTAATAAAGACATAATAAAAATAAAGAATTAAGAAACATAACAGAATAAAGAAAGAAAAAATGACAAATAATTTATAGAAACACATAAGTTTCAATCTATATGAGATTGAAACTTATGTCTTGCAATATATGAGATGATATTATCTCCAATGCGAAAGAGAGACACGTCGAGAATATATTTTCAACATTTTATGAAAAAAGAAACAAAACACAAAATCGTAGTGATTTCCAATCCACTTTTAAACACAACGGCAATATTTTCAAGTCTATACGAGCTCCCTTCGTTATTATTATTTGCGAAAGATTGTATCACGAACGAATTTTTATCGTCCTTATAAAAATGGATTTTGCAAACTACAATTCATTTTTAACTGCTATCTTTAAGTTTAAAAAAATTTCGATGATGCTGCAACACGAAATCGTATCCCAAAAAGACCTGAAACTTTATGAGAAGCTAATTCAATCCGAGCGACTTAGCAGGAATTCGGAAGAGACAAGCGGAAATGAATGGCTCGTGTTATCTGGCAAGAATCCCAAGCATTTGAAGAGCAGAGAATGCTTTAATTGTTTTGTTTTGTTGATGACAAAAGATATATTTGCTAAATCTTTATATATGTTTGGAATATTTACATGTTTTTTTATTATTATATTAAGAGCCAAATTCTGAATTTTATCAGCTGATATTCTTTAATGTTTTATATTTTTAATTTTCTTGTTGTCGCGGTCCAATCTTTAATTAAACATTAAAAAAAAATACTATAATCAGTTTAAATTAATTTAAGTTAGTTATTTTAATAAATTTCATCCTTTAGAAATATTTATATAAAAAAAAAATTAAACATTTTATTTATTCACATAATTATCGTAATTGTTCTTTTATTTAAATATATGAAATATCATAATTTTTGTACTTATTTGTATCATCTTTTCGTTATATTTTATATGTGTGTTTATATTTCTTTATTTACATTTGCTCGTTATTATCAAAAGGAAAGTGAGATCTATGTTGTGTAAATTTTTATCAACTTCTACTAATTTTGTTTGCAAGTAAAATACTCAAGTGATCACAATGAGTGGAAAAATATATAATAGAATGTTTGTGCTCGTTGAAATGCATGAATATGATTACGTAAGTTTTTCTTATTACCCGATATTGGCACTCCGATCGCAATTGGTATCGCTTGAGAGCATTGGACAAAACCCCATGTTCTGGCGAAATTCCGCGCCCTCACTCTTTCGTACGTATACATCTTGAGGCTATAATGATAGCCACCGCAGAAGATACCTACAAAAAAACCAGCGTTTTTTTTTATTGCTCGTAATATGATCTCGAAAGACTTTTATGGTATGGGATAAAGAAAAAAAGGCGAATGAATCGCGCTACTAAATCCCTATTATCTTCTTTCATTATGGTAACTTTGGTAGTTTCCGCTCTTTGAATCATCAATTCAGACAAATTATCACAACTTTATTTATTATATCATATATATTAAATTGAGAACATACTTCCTATTATCACATGAAGAATTATCTAACATTTTTTTGTCTATTCGACATTTCTCACCTTTTTCAAAGATAGAGAGAAGAAAACCTTCTATTAATTTTTTTACAAATAAAAGTTTCACTTTACCATAAATCCACGCAAACATAACATATCCGTGGTAATTTCCTTGAGATGTTTTATCTTCGTTACTTCGAAGAAACAACGAAACAATGTTTGATCAATTCAGACAAATTATCACAACTTTATTTATTATATCATATATATTAAATTGAGAACATACTTCCTATTATCACATGAAGAATTATCTAACATTTTTTTGTCTATTCGACATTTCTCACCTTTTTCAAAGATAGAGAGAAGAAAACCTTCTATTAATTTTTTTACAAATAAAAGTTTCACTTTACCATAAATCCACGCAAACATAACATATCCGTGGTAATTTCCTTGAACGGCGGTGAGAGCGAGAATGCAGAGTCCGCATACGAAGACGGCCGCTTGTGTGAGATATTGGCGGGCTATCCTGCATTCGACGCTGCGATGAACAACTAAAAGACCGAATGCTACGCAGCCGAGAGTCCAAGCGAGTCCAAGATAAGCTTGCAGCAAAACAACTGTATCCCCGAGACCTTCCTCCTCGACTTGATGCGCCTACACAAAAAAAGTCATTTATTTTATGCCTCTTAAAGATTAAAATATACGTATATCGGGAGAGGGGCGGAGGGGCTGTTAACATTTATTTTTTACGGCTAAGTGTTAGAAAATATTATTAAAAAAAAAAAAAAAATA
>NW_021850836.1:273794-322441 GCF_003651465.1 Formica exsecta
ATATATATAAACAAATCATGAATTTCTCTTATTTTAAATAGCAATTTAATTATAAATTTATCGTGTATTGTTTTTAAATAATTAAAAATATAATTATTAGAAAAAAATAATGGTAATGATTAAATCTTATTTTAATTGTATATAGAAGATTAATTCTACGCGATTTTAATGGAATTCTCTATAGATCTGTATATAATTTAATACAATAATATATATCTACATATAATATTGTAAAATCTGTATTAACTTATAAGGAATATTTAAAAAAAAAATCGTATTTTACGCAATTTATTATCGAATCAAGAATAAGCATAGAAAATGGATGCAATATGTGCTGCATCAGTTCTTTTAAAATTCACTTCTCGTCGTTACCAGATAAAATATCGGTGTGTTGATCCCAAACGCCGAAATTCCGGTGGACACTAAGAGAATCCTCACGGTTTTACTCTTCAAAGTGCTAAAATCGAAAAATGGTGGCCTGTCGTCGGCCTTGTTTTTATCTTTTATTTTGCGCTTTTGATTCTTTAAATGTAAGATTGCTCTCCGTTGGGGATGGTACAGCGAAGCGCTACGGTAAAAAGTGCCAAGAATGAAAGTGAGAAAAACCACTCCCGTGACAGCTTGAAGACCGAGTCGCCATCCGATTTTACTGTAATAAAAAAAATTTCTGCATCTAAATTTTGGTTGATTTCTTAGTGATGTTCCAATTACAAATATGTGATAATTAATCATAATATTTCGAAGATGAGGAAAAACTTATGTGAGGAAATCGATTCTTAATAAAAATATTGATGGTATAACTATATATTTATATATACACAAACTTTTCTACTGTTTTTATCATATATTCGCAATAGAAGAATACTTAATAATTTAATCATTTTTATTAATAGTAATAGGGAATTCTTTAGGAATAACGTTTCACTAATGTATGGTAAAAGTATATAAAGATGATATAATTTAAAAAATATAATAAGTTTCTCGCGTTTTATTTTATCCGTTTACTTATATTGTTGAGTTTATTAAAACAAGCCTTTGACATTGTTTTGCTATGATTTAACTTACGTAATCGCTCCTTTTATAAAAGCAGACATGACCGCTATACCCAAGCCGCTTCCTGACACGATGAAAATTTCGACCAATTCTCTCTTCCTCTTGAAATACTGTGCCACCATTAGCGTGCTGCAGTCTCGCGTCATTCCAACTCCTATCCCTGCATGGATGAAAAAAAGATCGATGGCTCAAATATTTGTAGCCATTCCTAATTTTCTCATAGGATCCAATAACAATTTTGTCCCTTTCGTGTCGACTATTCTGCAGTATCTTGAAATTGTTACTTTTATTTAACTCACATAAAGTTTCAGGTGAGAGGAAAAGTTAGGGTGAAGAAATAAGTAAAACTAATATTATTATTAGTACAACTAGTAGATATAGACGAAAAAAAAAGACGATAATAACAATTGTTTGGCAATGCAGAGCCGCAAATTGCGATATATACATATATTTTTCCCATAAATATTAAAGAATATCGTATTATATAGTTTACTATGTTATCATTAAAATTAAAAATAATTATTAATCAAAATTAACGATACAGATGTCAGACGATATCAAGCAGATTTAAAAAAAAAAAAAAAAGAAATTTTGTAGTCGATAGTTTCGTTTATCCAAGAATCTCATTATCTTTACATCGCTCTCACATTATAGAAAAACATCTACGGCTGCACCATCGCAAGTAGTCCTCCGGAGTCTCGTTATCATTACGATCTTTACTCACCGACCACAGTGCCGTAGCTGAAGAACAATTGGTGGAACTGCGAGGCGAAGGAAGTGAAGAGGCAGCCGAGCGCGGTAACGAGGCCGCCTAAAACAGCCGTGACTCTTGTACTTTTTCTTCGGCAAAACGCTATCGTCACCGGCGACACCAGCAGGGCGACACCCGTCGACATTGCCCCCAGCCATCCTGTAACGAGAAAACATCGTGTACAGGTATTGTACAAACTTTACTTAACCGCTGCGTAGACGACGGCTTCTATAGATAAAACTAAACGAGCATGATTACGAGAAGAAAGGATAACAACTTCAATTGTTCCATACAATCCTTTTCCATATTGCCTAATAATGCAATATTGCAGATTTTTATTATTAGTATAAAATAGATACGTATATATTTATCTGTACGCAACGCGAAGGAATTAATTTCGCTGCGGAGAGATATTTGACGGGAAGTCTCTTCACGGAGTTGTTATTAACTTTTTACGCCAGCGGCATATTTGTTGATTTATGATCCCAAAGGAGATTCGACTCTCTCGTAAATCGCCCGTAATCTGTTCCGTAATATAAATGTCAAATCACACATGGCAATTTTAAAAGGGTTTCATAGATAACAGATCGCTACGACTAGCAACCGTTTCTCATTTTGTCGGGCATATTGTCCTCGATTATGTCGCTACTGTCAACTATCTATTTCATTTCATTCTCTTACTCCTTTGTCTATTTAAAATCGACACAGACCATCCGTTCTCGCCATTTGTTTGACGAACGTCAAACGATGTCTGGCGAGGAATGGTGGAGTCGCGATTCGTGGCATCACATTTTCCGCGTGGATTTTCGGGAGACATGTCAACAGTAAAACGAATTCGCTTTGCGGACTGTGTGTATCGTGGCAATAGAATCCAACAAATCTTCTCCGATGCTTTACGATCGGAGGATAAACCGCGATTGGCAATGTGACCACGGCGGGGAATGTTTGCTTACCACATCGATTGGCTCGCTACTTTCGGCATCGTTTATCGTTAGTATTTGAAAATAGTGGAATAATAGATTTATACATCTTGGGATGCATTTAATATTTAATAGAAATCTTTTTTTGAGCATTAGATATTTAAATTTGTCAAACTTTTCTCTCTTATATATGTATATTATTTTCCATGGAATCATATCTTTCTTCTTTCTTTAATTTTATTTACTTCTCATACTATCTCCTTCGTCAGCATGAATTGAGTGGGTCACAATTTTCGTCTAGTACATTTCCAGCCTGCGGAAATGGATTAAATATCCAGCGGTTTCGTATATACTTCCTTATAAGACTCGCGATATGTATCGTCTAACATAAGTAAGTTATTGCCATACCCTAGATGCGCGGCAAGTCGGAGCCAATAAGGTTTACGCGCTGTCATCCATCGTTTCTTAAATGATTTATGATAGTCGCAGCATCCAAAGAATCTTCGGAAAGCACATTGACGCGCTAACGAATACGTATATCCTCTTTCATGCTTCTTCCTTTTTTCCGTTTTATTCTTGCCACGATATGTTTAGCGCGTCTATCGCAGCTATGAAATCTTATCGATAAATCACGTCTGAGGGTGGGATAAAGCCGCGGATACCTCTTGCATCTACTTAACGCCGAAGTAAGCGGAGGTTCACGTGCAAACAACGATAGCTTACATCTCTGTAATCTATCATAAATCAGGTATAAGCACTTTCTTATAAATAAAAAAAAATATATATATATAAAATTATCGATCTATCGAATGTATATTTTATTATATACGTACAAAATACATTTTCTATCGCAGGTCCGCGCACGTGATTGCTCTCGCTAAGACGCCAATTAATACGATAGATACTGAACGAGCACTCAATTGCGTCACTAAGACCGTTTTAATTACGACACCGGGCTATTAAGCGGACGCGATTAGGTCTCCGTAGGCGGAGAATCGTTTAATTAATTTTCACCGGTCGCATCGATACGCGAGCTCATCGATCGCGACGAGTCCGCGGTTTATTGCGGCAGTAAGTAACGGGCTGCCGGTTACGGAGACAAACGGGCGCCGCATTTGTCGTGCGCGGGAAAAAGCGGTTATTAATCTCGCTGCTGCAACAAGGGAACGCGATGGATACGCGTTAAATATCGCTCGCCAACGATGGTGACTTATCCACGTGGAAGCGTCGTTTAAGACCGGCGCCTTTCGCAACATCTCCCTCGGCTTTTTTCTTCTTCTGGATACCGACGGGATTCCTGAGAGCCTGCAACCGTCTCGGGATCCCCTCCTACACGCGGGAATAAATATATACGTCCGGATTCGCCTTGGGATATACACAGGCTGTTTCTGTTATTATCGTTTAGGACATTGACGAGAGAGAAATAATGTGAAAGTTCAGGAAAAAGATTTGTATGCAGAGAGTTATTTCCGAATACATTAAGTTGAAATGCCTTCCCGATAACATGATAAAGTTCATAAATTTGCAATATCTGTAAAATCTAAATATAAAATTTGTATGCGCGCGTGTAACAATATTTTTATATTACTTGGTTTATCGATTGTTGAATTAGCAACGTTTCGTTTCCATTAATAATTTTCAAACACAAGAATCTATTCTTTTATGGAAATAACTTTTTGTGTTAAATATTCACATCGCACACAACATGCAGATTTTAATGCATGTTTTTTTCATTTTCAATTTGTACATAATAGTAGCGAATTGTGGTACACAATTTGTGAGAATGTGTATGGAACCTCTGCGAAAAATATATAGGAAATAAAACAATTTCTAACTTGGTGAAGTCCTAGGAGGACGTTTACCCTAACACTCTGCGCTTTGCCACTTTTCGCGCTTTTCCTTTTGCTAGTTTTCTCGGTCAGGTTCTTTATCGAGAATCGTGCGAGTACTCTTCTCACCCCCGAGATAGTCTCCGTCGATGGGAATGGGTGAAACGACAGTGAGAGTGAATTGGCGAGAGCGAGAGCTGCTATCAGGGTCAATGACTGGCGGACTGGTCGGGTTTTACATAGCAAGCGTGTCCTCGCGAAGGACGTGGAGACTCAATTCACGAGAGTCTTCTCGCCGAGTTCTTTAAGGAGCGAGAGGAAGCAGCGCAAGGATGCATTACTTGTATTTGTCTTTTGATTTTTTATGCAGTCATACAGATACGAAGAAAAATGTTCTGTTACAAAGTTTTTGAATTTTTGCATAGTTTAGATAGAAACATATTTCATGTGTTTCTGAATAATGTGAAAAATGTTTTGTTAATATATTATACATATAACTTGGGATCAAATAGTTTCAACTAATTAAATAAATTCTATATACACGATCTAAGCAACATCGCATTAAAACAAAGAAATAAGTTTACAAGAATCTTTTTTAGAAAACAATTTTATTACATTTTGCGGGATGAAAATATAATTTTATATAGCATAATTTATAATTGGCATTGTTTTGCTTCCATAAACAACTTTTAAATAAAAGTATTTATTTTTTCACAGAAATAATATTTTATACAATATTAAATATTCATATTACACAATAAGTAGAAAAATGCATGCTTTTTAATTTTTAATTCGTATTTTATAATAGCAAATTTATGTAAACGTTTTGTGAGAGTGTTTTAAATATATATGTATATAACAGATTAACCATCGGAATTAAAATTTTTTATGTTAATATTATTCAATATAAAATTGAAGAATATATATACATTTAAATAAAAGAACAATTACGATAATTATGCAAATTAATAGAATGTTTAATTTTTTATATAAATATTTCTAAAGGATGAAATTTGTTAAAATAACTAACTTAAATTAATTTAAACTGATTATAGTATTTTTTAAAAATGTTTAATTAAAGATTGGACCGCGACAACAAGAAAATTAAAAATATAAAACATTAAAGAATATCAGCTGATAAAATTCAGAATTTGGCTCTTAATATAATAATAAAAAAACATGTAAATATTCCAAACATATATAAAGATTTAGCAAATATATCTTTTGTCATCAACAAAACAAAACAATTAAAGCATTCTCTGCTCTTCAAATGCTTGGGATTCTTGCCAGATAACACGAGCCATTCATTTCCGCTTGTCTCTTCCGAATTCCTGCTAAGTCGCTCGGATTGAATTAGCTTCTCATAAAGTTTCAGGTCTTTTTGGGATACGATTTCGTGTTGCAGCATCATCGAAATTTTTTTAAACTTAAAGATAGCAGTTAAAAATGAATTGTAGTTTGCAAAATCCATTTTTATAAGGACGATAATAATTCGTTCGTGATACAATCTTTCGCAAATAATAATAACGAAGGGAGCTCGTATAGACTTGAAAATATTGCCGTTGTGTTTAAAAGTGGATTGGAAATCACTACGATTTTGTGTTTTGTTTCTTTTTTCATAAAATGTTGAAAATATATTCTCGACGTGTCTCTCTTTCGCATTGGAGATAATATCATCTCATATATTGCAAGACATAAGTTTCAATCTCATATAGATTGAAACTTATGTGTTTCTATAAATTATTTGTCATTTTTTCTTTCTTTATTCTGTTATGTTTCTTAATTCTTTATTTTTATTATGTCTTTATTAATAGCAAAGAAAAATAATAATTTAAAAAAATGCAGATGCATACTTCTATCTAAATATAATAATTAGATAAAAATATCAAATTTTTCTTTCATATAAATATTTTTTATATTATATTGCGCGAAACAGATATTTAATAAGCCGCAAGTATAGTTTTCTTCTTTTGTATATCGTACAGTTAATTTAAAACAATTACCTTTGCTGAAGTTGGATAAGATATTGGATAAGATATTGTTAATAATGTTTACTGCATCACGTACCTACGTTGAGGAGAGTCTGACGATATCGCTTTGTTCCATCAAGTAATAACCAAGCTCCGGCAGCCCCTTGGATTCCCGTGGCGAGAATCTGTACCATGACACCTGTCACGACGATGACCCAACCCCAACCGTTTTCGGGGTAATAATGTTGTCTTATGGTGCATTGCGCGGCATATCTGACATAAAATTCGAGGATCACGTCCAACCCCGATCGCATAATTACATCCGAGACATATGACTAGATATCACTATTATAAATAGTTTTATAACGCGCGCGATGTTTGGTTTAGAAAAATAGAAGCTGTCGAAAGATATATAAGTATCGCATAATATAATATTAAAATATTTTATATTAATAACTAAGTAAAAATATTAATCTTTCTTGAAATAATCTAATTTTATTAGAAAAATTTATAAATTAATAAAAATGATAGATTCAATTAAATTCAAGACAAATTTTTCAGATATTGTTTAATTTATTTTGACGCGAAATGGAACATTTCGATCGTTCAGCAGTTTATTGCAATACTTTATATATTCGAACCTAGGATCAGGATTTGCATCTTCCTCGATTTCCTTCGGCGCTTGAAGGGACACTATTCCTTCACATTCCCCGGAAAAGGAAGGCTCGCCGAGTTCGCCGGAAATCGCGACTCCGCTGTCTTCATAAGCGGGACTTTGAACAATTCGGTTCTTCATTCCGCGATTTAGGATGACTATCCTCTTTGGCACCGATGATGATACGCAATTTTAATTACCTTTTCCGACATCGATACGATGTGTATTCTCGTCGGAGGCTGCTCGTATGTCATGATACGAGTTTATAAGCCGCCGTCGGCGTCACTGATCGTTCGCGATAATATCATCATTTATTATGCAGAAATAATGCTCTTTTATGACACACTAGAAATTGAATTGAACGTGGAATTATAGTCGTAAATTCCAGTATGAAATCAAACATGAATATTTTAAATTTTTCTCTGTCGAATTGCAGATGAAAATAGTAAAAAGTTGATTTCAAATTGCAATTATTTGAATTTTATACAACCTTTCGTTATTTATTTCATTATTTATCTGTATAACGTTGATGATGTATAGAGAGTTAAACGGAGAGGAAAAGAAGCAAAACGACTTTTGAAATTAATAGTTATTAATTTTAAATTAATTCATGATATAATTTACTATGCTCTGTACGATATTTAACACACCAAAGAGGAAAAAAATAAGATAGTTGTAAAGGGCGATAAAATCAAAACCAAAGTGAGTTAACCAGAACCGGTGAGATAATGCATGTTTCTAGTCGAGAGTTTCAATCGTTTATAGTGGCGTTCATGGCATGTTCGGTGGATATATACACGTGTAAGTGCATTATGCTAAAAGCTAGGCAAACAGAATCTGTAAAGGAAGCTAGGGATGGGGGGTTGCAGAATGGTGAGTGAAAGGCGGAATTCAATATAACCGACTAGGAAATAAAAAAGGAAGGGAAGAATTGAGGAGAAAAGGAGCGAGCGACATCGGAGCGTGTCGCGCTTTTATCACACTTGCTAATTCAACAATTGTGTGATTTTAAGAGAGGATAAACGACCCGTGACTTCGCAGTGCTTGGAACGACGTATGCGTTATACATTTATCTCACATTTAATATGAAACTCGTATTTGAGAAAGTTTACTGTGTTACGATAGGAACCTTTCTCGAAATTATCTTTTCAGATTCCGAAATTATATGTTTTTCTGGTTTAACTTGGGCTTAAAACAGAGTGAGTTTTAATGAAACGTGGTTGCATATCATTTTGCATAAAGAAATCTTTGTCAAGTATTATTAATTTTGGGATATATTAACGAAAATAAACACTGTTACTAAACATTAAATAGTTTGATTTAAGTTTGAATATAATAATATAAAACATGTCATATATAAAGAACAACTTTTCTGTATAAGCGCGTACTTTTCTAAAAGAGAAAAATTTTTGTGAAATATTATTTTGTTGCGATGCATTTATATCACACACTTTCCAATTGTTTATATCAATTTTAAATTTAATTTATAATTGAATTGAACAGAGATTTTTACGATTAATTTTTGTTAACTAATTATAAGATTGCATAAATTAATTAAAAGATTAACGTCGGGCAGCATGTTAGTCTAAAAAATTTGAGAGATAGATATTTGACTCTCTCTTATTCTGGATCACTTATGTTACAATCGAAAGAATTCAATGTAATTTCCCGCCAACACAAATAAAAAAAAACTCGACTATAATTCGCGTGCCAGTCACATTACCATGATAAAAATTTCAATGTAAAACAGGTACCCAAACCTACCGCGAAATCTTATTGAAACAATATCAAAAATATGCGTGACATCTAATACGATCACTTTACTGGATTGTTCTTTCGAAATAACGATCTTTCTTCTTGTCTCACTAGTTGATAAACATACTATGTTGTACCTTAAGATTTCATTTTGCTTTGATTGTCACATCTTGTCGCATCTCGAATTATATTTGATTATCGAAGGCGATGAATGCCTCCGATTTTACCCGTGATTCGATATTGATGATAATGACGATATATTATATTGCGTATTGAATTACGACGAACGATACACAGCAAACGCATCGAGTTTTTCGGAAGTGATATTAATTTATTGGCACGTTTGCGCGCGTATATCGCGTGTTCCGATCGGAGGGGTTGCCGGAACACCAGATGAGAGACGCGTTGCCAAACGTCGACTGGGTTCGCCGAGGTGGATCAGAAGAGACGCGCGCTTCACGAGTCGAGTTTGCGTAGAGGAAGCGAGTGGTCCAATACCCTTGTTCACTTGGGTTCACCACGTGCTTTCGTGGGCGATGGGTTTGCGACGAGACCACTCGGGAGGTGAAACCTTTATGTGTCTAACGATGTTGTTTGTCGACGATCGGCGCGATTTTATCATTGTTATGCCTGTGCCTGGAATGCGATAGCTTCATTTAAACGGAGTTGAGTCACCGCTCCCCTTGAGCCATGGCAGACAATAACAGTAAAATAAAATAGAATTAGCCTGCCAAAATATATTTTGGGAGATAAGTAAGTTTCCTCGGTCAAATTAGTTGTATAACCAGAATTTCTCGAATAGTATGCGATTATAATATAAAAATAGGAGTTAAGTCAAAGGACTTAATTTTCTCGCGCGAAGAAGGCTAATTAAGTATGATAATTTGTCGATTCTCACAAAATTTCTGACAGAAAATCGATTGAATTGCTATTTATCGATTTCAACGAAAGTTTAAAAAATAAGTAGCGTTAACCATAAATCGCGCGCCGATTATAAAGCGGGATACTTTCAATTGATACATATATTGATTTGCTTCAAGATTATTTGCCATCCACTTGATAAAAACTGTTGAGCTGTTTTACAACTTTATTCTTCATTCCGTATAATTTGCGAGAATGTCACACGGTGATTTATTTCATGCAATCTGAATTGATCGCCCATTAATAGTAATATGTAATGAACGCTAATAAAGGATTTCTAATACGTATAGGTATATCTCGTTTACCATTACAAAACAATATTTATTAGATGTATTTTATATTATTATAGTTTAGTAAAAAGTACAAAATAATTCATTAGCAGCACAACACATTTCAATACATTTTTTGATAAATTCAAAGCCAATTTTTTTAACGAGTATTTAATTTTAATCGTTTATAATTATATATTGATGTCTCGATATCTTTTTATAAAAGACAAATTTATGTTATCAGAAAATATATTTTTAAAATTATATGTTGGTATTTCATTCTGCACAAAATTCGAATTGTGAAATATAAAAGAATAATTTAAATCTGACAAAATTTTTATCCTTATCTGCATTTTTTGTGACATATAGAAAATGGTGAGACAGAAAAACCGCGAAAAAGTGTTTCGAATGTAATAATTCAAGTTCCAGCAGCGATAAATCGGTATTGGAGAGACTATCATCGCCGTAGCGAAGGTCGTAAAATAAATGCGACGTATAGGAAAAAGTTTCGACGGTTTCACGGAGCACCTTTTGCTACACGCTTGAGTAGGCATCGATCGTCTGAAAGATCGTGGCGATTCCTTCCGTCGCGACATTGTACATTCTGTTCCCTACGCTTTTTATAGAGCATGTAACATAGAATCGGGTTTAACGATTTTGATGTAACGATAACATGATGATAATTTAATATGTCAGAGTTTTCTTAATTTTGTAGTTGTCATGTATCATATTTTTTTGTTGCTTTTTAATTTTTTAATTGTCATTTATCATATGATAAAAAATTGGCGAATTAAATTGAAAAATAAAATAAAAAATTTGAATAAATTTGCTGTAAAAGAATTGAAAAAATTAACAGGAAATATTTGGCAAGATAAATTTTCTGATTTTTCATGTGAGATTTCTGTTGAGATAGTATTTTTTATTTTTAGAGATGAGATTATTTCTAGAAATGAAATTCTATATATATATATACGAACGCGGAGAAATAGCCATGAGAATATGAGACTTTTCTTTGATTAATTTAATTATCATTATAAAGTCATTGACTCTTTCTACAAGATACATCTCATCGAGATGACAATTATAAGATGGTGATTATATCTAATCAATAATGTACGTTGTCAGAGGTGTGACAGAATGATGAATTTTATTACGAGTTTAACATCAACTACATTATATTCTAAACTCACTTTTGCGTGTAATGTGTTTCGACAAGCTTTTGTACTGATGTGATATATAATCGAATAGTTGAACAAAATATCATAAATCAAAACCCTTTTAACCTTCTTCTGTTAAGATAAACACGAAGCACACGCTTGATAATATTTTCTTATGTCGTCGCAACGGAATACATTCAAAATGTTAAATAAGAGATCAGTATTGTCGGTCAAAGTGCATAAATATCATGCACACGGTTCTCGCAGATTGTTTTCGATCGTTGTCTCGTTAAGATGTCGACGACGATGCCTATTTTTACCGCGGAATCATGTTGCAGCTGTCGAATCACAGGTCATTATAAATCTTGCAACAGCATTTCGTTGTCTTAAACGTTTCCTCCAGAAAAGACTGGCTTAATCACATTGATGTACAAATTTCTTGTTTCGAGCGTTCTATTTTTGCTTTTTAATTTCGATAAGACTGAATTGTGTCAGATTTCCCGATGGCTAAGGTATAAATCTGAATGCCCTGGGTGAATAACACGGTGAATAACACGAGCTGCGATAAAATCGCCGTGTCTAAAAGGCGAGATTGTTCGAGTCTGTAGATTACTTCTCCTCTATGAGCGGGTGCTCGAGTCTGACAAATTCGAAATTTTATCGCGTACGGAATACGTAAAAGATTTGATTGATACAACCTAAATTATCGATCGCAAAATAAATTAAGCGTCGTCATTAATTTTTGTATAAAATTTTGGCCACAATTATTAAATCAAGAGATGCAGTAGTATCCACCAAATATATAAAAAACAAAACTTCAAAATTAGTTTTTGATGTTGCCAGTTTTATGCTTTCAAATCTACGAACAAAAAAAGAGATGTCCAAAAATTAAATTTTTTTAAAGCAACACGTGACTTGATGTCTTGAATAGTCAAAAATTAGGAACATTGAATCCAAATGTAATAATAATGATACAGAACGTCGCATGACTGTGCATTAGGATATCATATTTAGATAGTGAAGCAAAGTGGGCGACACGAAGGGTAATAATCCATTAAACTCTTTTCCTTACACGTTCAGAGTATTATTGTTATTCTACGCGGCTAAATTATGGGGACAGTGGCGACGAAGGATGGGAAGGGATCGACCAAAAGTCGTTGTTTCTCGTGATTAATTACTCTTAGCTTCTAAATAGTAGTTTGTCTTATCTTATTTTCTTCCAATTCGCTAACCAATCTCGTCGAATTAAGATGGTAACATTAATAGTTTTTCGCAATCGTGGATGGAACAATTCGTTTATGTAAGTGATCATAGTGTGACGTAAAAAATCTCAGTGTCAAGGTTCTTGAAGAGAATAAGTAGAGATGAAGTAGGATAAATCGTACGATGGCGATCATAGTAAGCCAAGTCCATGATAATCCGCTATTAACTTCTCGGAGAAAAAGTTCCGAGATTCTCGTAAATTGCGATTGATGTTTCTGATTATAAGCGAGAAAGATTACATGTATTAATACAATGTTCTATCCGAGAAAACAAAATGCAAAAATTATAAGGCTGAAATCAAAAGCGATTATTTATTTAATTATTTTTTTTTATTTATGCTTCTAGTAATTATAAACTTTTACAGAGAAGAAACAAGATGCGTAATTGACTTTATAACTAACTATAAAATATAAAGTTGACGGAATATAGAATTCTATGTTATTTTTTTCACAAGTACAACACACGAAATATATATATAATTTCAAATCTAAACATATATATTCAATCAAACGCTTGATACGCGCGATTTCAAACAAATAATAATTTGTACACTTTATATTATTTCTTTGTGTATAAATTATTATCAGGAAGAATAATAAAATATTTATCGATATATTTTTATTATTGGTTTTGTTTTATATTCAAAAGAAAATTGAGAGAAAAAATCAAGCAAGTTGGATGTATATTTGTTGTACAATCTACAAATAATTAGAAACAAACACAGAAAGGAGAAAGGAAAAATCGCGAATATAATTCGATGGTCGTAATTCTCGAGAGAAGGAACATGAGGCACTCACAATCAATGAGATTGCCGAGTCGTTAAGCACTTTTCTCCATTGCGTGAAGAGGAGATAGTTGAAGTAACGAGCAGCTTTCGAGGTTTCGTCGTCCGTTTGCCAAACTCTTCGTTCTCGATCGACGTGTGTAACGAACCAGAACGTTGATACGACTCATTGAGACGCGCGATATATTTGGTCAAAAGCTTATAGAATTCATTGGGGGCTATAATTATGTTCTCTAAGTAATCGCGAAAGTGATATTTAAAATTAATTAATGAATAGGTCCGTTTTACAATAATTCGGTATTTTATATTTTAACTCTGATAATAGATCTTGGATAGATTGAAAGTATTAATTAAATGTTGCAAGTTCATTAACTTGAAGTTGGTATTTTTTTGGTGAGAACTTGTTTTTTTGATTTTGTTTATTTTTGTGATTAATCCACCTAAAATTTGGTTAAGATAAATTTTATAAATTTAAAATTATTTGAAAAATAAACTTTTATTTACTTGTTTTTTTTAAAGACAATTTTTTCGAAATATTGTGATTTTTTGCTCATTATTTTAAGTAATTGAGAAAATGCAATAAATACATATTTTCTATTTGAGGAAAAATATTCGCAGATAAAAGCGTTTAATGAATCTTTTTATTATATAAAACAAATTATTTAATCTTTTAATTTAATTTAATCTTGAGAAAGAATCTCATACATTTTTAATTCATAGAAGATGACTGTAACATTGTAATAATATCAAAATCTCATAATGAGCGCTACCATATGTAGGTAGATATATCTGCTTCATTCGTGGTAACCATTGTATAACTATATAGTATTCTAGCGAATGGTTGTGAACCATGGCACACAAATCTGTGACCGGCAAAGCAGTTTTCCCTTAAGATTTCTCTTGAAACATGGTTATCTGATCCAGATAAACTTATATATTAGCGTAGGTATACATATATTACACGAATTGTAGAAGCTGGGTATACATAACATACAGCATGCTGTATGCGTTTTTTATGTGTGCTATTATTTAGCATATATTAAATTTGCAAAAAATGTTTAATATTCTTAACTATTGTCTTATAACTTTAAATTATTGTTTGTTACAAAGCTAATATATAGATTGCTACAAGATAATTTTAGTGCAATACGTAATCGTAATATAATATAATGAATAAGCGAAAATACGAGAAATTCGCAATCAATAAATTCCGATCGTTTCTCCTAGTTCTTCCGAGCGATGTGAAATACAGCGACCTAATTTTACGAATCTCTCTAATCGTTTTGAAAAGTGGAAAGCATTGGTATCGGCGTGATAAGTTTTTGATATCTGTCGGTGACAGGATGATAACGAACTCTATCTCTTTTTGTACGCATATCTTTACATCCGCGAATAATGGAAGGTTTTTCTAGTCAAGGTTTTCTCTCTTGGTCCCTTTCTCTTTCTAAAACGGGCGATGTTTCTGACAGAAGGTTCGGATTTATTCACTTGATGACGGAGAGGATTAGAATCTATCGGAACCCTCGAGAGATACGGTCATCCCTTCGGTACAAAAAATCATTGTACGATACCCTCGATATTAATATCAAAATACTAATATTATAGTCTTTCTGATAAAACATCAAATACATCGGCCGATTCATAAATTCGTGCTTGCAGATATCTTAATAAGAATCAATTACGTTTTGCAAATCTTATCACGAAAATTTAATAACTTCGAAAAAATTTTTAAGATAAGATTGAATATATCTTAGAGCATGAAAAAACATCATTGTACCAATAATACTTAATTATATTTAATTCTATTTATGTTATAAAAAATTTTTATAACAATTCTAAAAGCATTTTTAAATTTCAATTATTATGATACATATAGTTCCATATTAAAATTATTTATTGTGTGAATTGAGTACATCGTCATCATCACTACTCAGTTCTTCATTTAGACTTATCAACATATAGAAAGCCATCCACATTCGTTGTCAGTTTCTTTTTATCATGATCGACATTGTATAGGATTTAAAGGAACTACTTCTCATCAGGAATTTAACGCGAGTCATTTCATTATATGCGTAGCTATAAATACATGCAGAGCTCGCATTCTGTACCTTGAGAAGTATTACACAAGGATTATAATCGACTTGTTGCGTTCATGCTCGTCGGATCGATAATTCAAATGTCAACTATATGTAGTCGTATTTTAGCTCTTCTCTCGTGCTTTTTTTATTAATGTATCGCAAAATATCTTGCATTACAAATTTTACAATTTATATAATACGACTCATAATTATTACATTTAATTTCTGTAATAAAAAAATATTACATTAAATTATAGCAGCGTAATTTCTTCTGTGGATACATCATTTTTAAATACCAATTACAAACGAGAAAACTGACCGAGTAAATTTGCTAAAAGCTTACAATAACATGTATCTATATTGAAATTAATAAGATTTGTAATATTATATTTGCATGCTTTGCGTATATTACTTTTTAATAAAATTCTTTAAACGGCTATTATAAATGGATATACTTAATACATGGTGTATTCAAAAGTTAAGCATTCTTTTTCGAACTAAGAATATGTTTTTGGTATTAGGGAAGCTTGTGACGAGATTGATGTATGAAGTCGATCGGGATAATTGAATTTTATCGGAGAATGCAATGAAATAAATGCTCAATTTTCGTACAAAAACTCGCTTCTTGGCTGTCGATAGAAAATTAGATCTAGTACGTGACTATAATATTGTAGCGTCGATCGAGATGTGAAACGGGCAGCGTACGTTGTTTTTAGTGGATTTTCCCGAGTACAATTTACAATAAATTCAAACATACGATTAATTTGCAAATTAAATCAATTTTTAAAAAAATCCACATTGTTTGTTTATTAAAATTTATTTATTATTTTTCATCTTTAGCATGATATTAAAAAGTGCCTTTAAAACATTTAATGTGAATAGAAGGAGAATTATTTTGCGATCATATATATAATAAAGCAGCTCATCTTGCAAAGAACTAATTTTTCTTGAATTTTGTTCATATCTTGTAAAAACTTTTTTGTCTTTTTCGCATCTACTTTTTTATTTTCTTTTTTTTCTTTCTCTCATTAACGCGAATAACTTATTTTAAACACACTTTAAATTTTAAATGGACATGTCTATAAAAAAGATCGACTTCCACGCAACATCAATGCATCGACGGATATATTTTCGAGCGACTAATAAATCCTCATTAGTCCTGTGAGAAAACAGATCGTTTCTGTGAGTAATATTTTTAAATATTCATTATTAAAACATCTAGATGTGAATATATGTATAGTTATTAAAAAAGGTTCATGAGAATATGGACAAAAAGTATCAAGATATATTATTTAGATATCTAAAATATTTTATCCGTGGATGTATACATACACAAACACACCGAGAGATACTGTAATAAGGATGGGCGATAATAGTGAACATCAACAAATTGGCGCTGGCAATATATGCATGAAAAGATTAAATTTTTAATAGTGCGGGAAATTTAAATTTGTGATTAAATTCTGTTTGTAAATTCAATTAGATTGTGCGGAATGGTTTGAATAAGCGTGAGCGTACACAATTAGTTTAAAATCAATTACGTGATAATTGCAGCGATGGTCGCAGCCGTCTGGTTAAGTGTCGGCGTAATCAAGCCTTTGCTGTAAATAAGAACGAGCTATAAAACAATGTATCTTTCTCCACGTACCTTTTCTTTAATATCCCTGTTGTTAAATTACATTTTAAAAATTGCTGTGAAGTATCTATCCTTAGGAAAATAGCGTTAAAATGATCAAACTTCTTATAAAAGTGTTTACCAGAGATACACAATAATATACGAAAAAATTAATTTTATTTAAATAATAGTTTTTTTTATTGCGGTATGATATTTGGGATATATTTAACAATAGCAAATTAATCGACAGAATTATTAATAATAATAATGACGTTAATAAAGAAGTAAATTTTTCTTTTGCCGTGCATAAATATGACGAATATCGTCTGATGTTGACATTTATGACTGACGAATTCGTCCGGGAACAATATTTTTTGGCGAGCAACGTGCAAGTCGTTAAACTCATTGCAAACCGAAGGATTTACAGATGCGGTTTCCGCACGCGCTGCATGTCTGGTACGCATTTCCAGTAACAAGAATATTTGCGACAGATAGATAGACTGACGGACGTATTTAGAGAAAGAAACAGAGAGAAAGAGAAGAACAAGAAGTACGAAAGGTCGACGTCCTTTTTACGAGACTCGTCGCGAGTCGCAGTGGACAATTTCGGGCGAGGTCTTACGCGGAAAGAGTAAAGCGTTTCTCGATTACAATTGCGGTAACGATGCTCACCGAGAAAACGATCTCCGGAGATAACCGAATCCCCTTAGACGTCGGAGCGGTCTTGCGTTTTCGTATCGAGGATCATATCTCGATTATATTTCGTGCGGTTAATCCGTTCGGCAGAATGAAACTCGTAGTAATTTAGATAACTGTTTTGAGATTTTGAGCAGGTATATAATTTTCATCATCAAATTTTAGTCGTAATAAAATGCATAATAAATCATAAATAATAATAATATATAAATAAATTATCAATTTTCATAAATATTTATCGGTTCTTTCAAATTTGTGAGTAATAAATGAATATATGTTGGCAGTCAAGCTCTGTGTTGACGAAATATTTTATTAATGAAATTTTTCTCGAGATATTTTCAATGTAATTTTTTTAATGCGAAAAGTGACAGAGCGGAATTTTGTTTTCCCTTTCCCTTCTCTTTCTCTCAAGAGAGGCAGACAGAGAGGCGTCTGCGCGACAATAGGCATTTCAGATGGACTTTATCTTGATGAACTTACGCGTCGGCTTCACGCGTTGAAAGCATTCGCCGCGGGGGGCGAAAAAAAAACTTTTTAAGTCCAACAATTTTTATCATACCTCTCTCATCTGCGTTGTCTTAGAGTCGGACACAACGACGGTTCCGCCTTGAGGTGCTTCGCTTGTATTCAACATTAACGTGTACGCGCGATGATTCCGCGTGCGTCGACATGACGCATATTTTACATCCCTTATCGAAAGTGCTGGCTAGGTCAGACACCAGACGCCGCGAGGAAATGCGGGCAACTTTGGATTTTAATCCGATGGAATTTTAATCTCTGGATTTTTCCTTCTTTTCCGAGCGAATCTAGGGATAAACCCAGGAACGTAGCTTAGATTTAGATCAGTAAAAAACTATTCTATTTGCGCTTTCTCAGCACACGGTACAATTTCTGAGGGAAGTTTCGTATGCGTTGTGTGATTATCTGTTTTTTTTTTATCTATTCCATAATGAATAAGGAGTATCAATACTGCCGATCAAAATTAACATCAAGGGTTGCATTCAGACTAAGGTGCGAATTAGTACAAATGATCATTGAATATCAACGAACGAGTGTGAAAAAGCATTAATTATTTTTGAAAGTTATTTGAACGCTTTTAAAAATTATGAAACATTTTTTGAAATAACTAACATATGTATATATTTTAAAGTTATTTTTTTAAACAAAATAAAAGTTGAGGAAGAACATTATTTATATAAGAGACTAATTTTTATATATTTTATATTTAATTTCAATTTTCATATATATATATATATATATATATATTTTAAATAAACTAATTTAGAAATAATTCAAAGAAATATGGTGCTTCTTCGAAATAAATAAAAATGTCGCCTGAAGTTTTTTTTTAGATCTAAACTGTGCTTTAGATTTATAACTTGCGTGTCACGAAGCTCTCATAAGTCTCCAAAGAGATTTTACATCGGATATATATATCATATTTGTGTTTGTATTCATTTACATATCATTGTTTTATTTTCTACTTCTATCTTTTATATATGTTGTATTTCGGAACAATCAAACAATTTAATTGCATTTTTTTGTGTATTCGTTTTTTTCATATTCTCTTAAAATCCTGATCTTTTCTTAACATAATTTAATATAATTTTTTGAGATAAAATAATTATATAATATAAATTAAGTTAAAAGTGTATATATATTGTGTATAAGAAATTTAATTATCTAAAAAATACTTTTTGACTCTTTCTCTTTCTAAATAAAAATTGCTAGTTTATATAGTAATATATTAATAATAATTATTTAATACAATATGCAAAATAAATTGTCAAAGAGGGTCTCGCGTGATTAACTTTCATAAAATATAAAAAAATGTAATTCACCATTTAATGCACACCATCATGAAATATTTGCGTAAATACAGTACAGAATAAGCAATAATTATAAACGGGAAGACATGTTAATGAATCGTATAGAAGGCAGGTGACAGGTACGGTTTTTGACGATGATGGGACTTTATTACCCTAGGCCAACGTTTTCGAGAGATGCCCGAAGCAGGTATTTAAGTACGTCAACAAAAAATTGATCTGTCGCTCTCTTGACGTATTTCCAAATTTTTTGCTCTTGTCTGGATTCGTGAATCTTATCATATGTGTCAGTTCGTCACCTGTCTGACATTCTCTCTCAGGACCGTAGTGAAAAGAACTCAAAGTGTTCATATTTGATTCTGTGCTATTTCTGCGTAATCTATAATTGACGATAAATGTGCGCTTGTTCAAAATTCTTTATATAATACAGACAATTCTATGAAAATAACATCTGTAACCAATATAAAAATAATTTCCTGCACATTTTCCCGTAATTTATATTTTTCTCTTCGTACAATATTTTGCATTCGAGACTTTAGCTGTCCTATTTTTACTCTTTGCTATTTTTACAAGTATAACTAGAAAAACAATAGAAAAATAATTAGATAGAATAATTAAGTAGGAGAGTAGGATTCACTGGATTATATCTAAAGTGGGGAACTATTAAACTACTCCAAGGACATTATACACATGTCACGTGCGTATGTGTACGTGCAAAGAGCGCTTTCTCGTGACTTGTTCTCGTGAACGTGAACGGGATCAACGCTCTGATCACGAGTCGGCTTCGATGACGTCAGTTTTCTAGTATTCATTTTGGGTTGTATAGAAAAATTAAGAACCAATTTCTCCTGTGTAAATTGATTTTTCAAATTCCCATTACAAAACGCTATCTTAAATTATATCTTAAAATTCGAGACAGTGCGAATAAAGAAACACGGGTAAACTTGTTCTTTTTAATTCTTGTACAACATGTTTGGAGATTATATCAAAATCAAACATATATCTCTTGTTTGAAAATTATTTTAGACAGTCTGTCAAAGCATTCTCTTCATATCTTTAATCTTTTAATTGTTTAACACATTGTCTCAACACGAATCTCTATTATATCTAACTACAATTATACGTTTGTCAGTTATTCAACAAGAGAGAGTTCCTTTGGCGCGACCATAAAGCGGCAAGTTAGTATACCAGTTTTTGTAAGCATCATCGTTTGCGATACCGTAATTTTGCCCTTTATGTCGCGAGAGCTTCCGTCTCGCGAGATATCTGGGCCAACGCAAACTCGGAGGAGAGACCATGTGTGCCCGTCATCCCGATGCGCGAAATACCTTATAAGGAAGGATTATTACAACCAGCGCGAACAGTCGTTGATACAAATGCCGCCGGTCTGTTTTAGCTGGGTTATTTCTTTCGCGTGAAAATGGAAAAATATGTCGATACATTTATCATTGATCGAGATTAAGATCAACAATTCGTGACGGCTTGTTGAACTGCTTAATTAAATAAAGTCTCTAATTCGCGATAAGAGATAAAAATTGTAAAATATAGATCCATTACATGTTTTTAAAGAAAATGTTACAGGTAGAAATTATTTTCATTTCAAGCATATATTATCGATTTTTTTTTAAGTTTTTAGTTAAAAAACTTGTAATATATTACAAAATAAAATATATTACAAGTTTTTCTTCATATTTATAACACTTTATGTTATGTTATATAATGTTATATTTATAACATTTTATGTTATATTCTGTAATGATGTTTTATTTGATTTTAACATTTGACGATATATGAGTGACTCTCATACGAGAAACATATTATCTTACGTTCAAATAGAGGTTTAATTGCGCGATGACTTTCCAGTTTTATCTCTTTCAGATAAGTAGTATTAAGTGCGACAAAAACGCCGATTATTATACGCAGCTGTAAAAGTAATTTTTCGTTTTTGGCCGTTCGCCAGCGAAGCTTGCACGCATGCAATTTCTACAGAGAAATATCACAAAGTGTCCGAAGTTAAACCAGCGATGTTAAAAATTCACCGCGATTTTACTACCGCTCCAGATAGTAGTAGTAATGTCAGCTGACACGTTCCCATTTCGCGACCAATTTCGGTAATCGCATAACTTTTTCTTTTCTGATCTAATTTAGAACTATCGTCATGACGTTTCGCTCTGAAAAGATTTCGGCCGATAGATCTTATATTTCGAAATTTTGTATTATTTGTGGATGATTGCGCCTTTTTTCATCACTCTTATCGTTGTTATTTCCGGCTCCCGTATTATTTATGGAAGATCCTAAGTATCTTTGTATAAGAGAGATTTAAATCGGGGGAACTCTTGACTCAATTAATGTTTTCGTTTGAAAGTACTTGATTCATTACGTAAACACATAGCTAATAAAAATTCATCGACCGTCGATCAATACCATCTACGTATTAACGAAAGTAAAAGTGTTGACATTAAGCCATTCTACATTGTTTGTCTATCGAAAAAAAGATCTAAATTTTTTGCTTTCATTGCGTACAATCTATAAATATAATAATTAGTTATTAATTATTATAAAATTTAATCGTGATTTCTAAAAATAACTACATAGAAAAATAGACAAACATCACAATCTACAATTCCATCAATAATAAAAATATCAATGAATAATATCAACTTTTATTTTTATTCTTATGCATAAATCTAAAATTAATAATGACTAAAAAATTTATATAATACTCGAGGTATTTATATGTACATTAAAAAATTTAAAAAAATTTATTTTATATCTTTGATTTTCAAAGATTGAAATCTTTGATCGAAAATAATAAAAAAAGAAAATAAAAGACGGAATAAATGAAAATGAGAAACCCATCAAAATTTGGAACGATTGATTATTTGTAATTTAGTGGTGACCGGTAACAACTAATTCCGATTCTTGCTTGCTTGACTAACCTGCCTCTAGATGCACGTGGGAGCCAAATTTGACGGTCACTTGCTGAAGAAAAACGCCGACGGCACCGTGCGCGCCGTGCGATAGTATTTGTACCAGCAGACCCACAAGGAGAACCACCCAGCCCCAGCCACCCTCCGGATAGTAATGTTGCTTTAACGTTAGGAATTGTCTCAGGTCGGCGACCAACTGGCGCGATGCTGCATGCGTCTGTTCCGGTGCCACCGGCGAGTGATCGCTGCAAGCGATCCCGCTGTCATGGAGTGACAGTCGTGGCAACGAACGGCTGCGATAAAGTAGTGCGGTGGCGATCGGCGCCGCCAGCTTCGTCGAATCGCTTCTTCGATTGGCGACGATCTTGGTCGCGTCTTGGTTCATCGTCTCATAGACGACGGCGGCGGTGGTGGCGATGGTTGCAGCATCATCGCGATTCAAACAACCTGAATATTTTTGCATATGAGATTGTCGATCGTAAGAAAAGTGAGTCTCGCCGTAGTTTTCGCATCTTCTCGCGCCACCCTTCGTGCAGGGGGCGACGATATCCGTTTCTCGATCCCTCGATTCTCGTCGATTCCCGATAGCGTTCCTCGCGAACGCGGATCGTGTTCTTCTGGGCGCGCGGTTGTCTTTGACGGAGTGAACGACCTTACGAGTCGCTTCACCTCGAGGAGCTTCTGTATTCGCCATGGATATAATGACATCGTCCCCGTGAGAGTACGTGCGACTTTGCTGCGAACTGATTTCCATCTTATCTTTGTCGCAGTCATCTTTAAGGCTCTCGATATTTCTGATGGGCTCGGATTTGTTCGAGCCGATTGTTTTATCGGCATCCGGAGGATGATATGGGTTTATCGGTGCAATCGCACCTTTTATTTCATCAACAGCGAACTTCTTCTTCACGTCGCAGTATTTATAATCGATGATAGTTTCGCTCGCTCGATTACATGTTTTGAATATCTTTTGATTTTTTTCGATTTCGTCTGTTGACGGGAATAAGCAGGAAACTTGAAGCTTACCGTTTTGGTTTTTAAACCTCTCGTTTTCTCTTTCACATATAATTAACTTACGATCGCTGATATTATTGCTATGAATATCGCTATCCATCTTATCGTGATTTGTATCCTCATTAACGTCCGATTCATTGGCAATTTGAATTTTATTTTTAAAAAATGATTCTTCTTGCTTTGACCATTCTTCATCATCCCGTATGCAATGGTTCCCGGGGATACCATTGCCATTATCCGGATATTTTGATGCTTGATTAGAATCGTGGATTTTTGATCCGCTGATAGGCTCTTCGACATAATCGACGCAGTGATTATTACGGTCGGTGCAAGATTTGACGATTATGCGAGCTTCACTCGAAGATCTCGACGGTTCCGCAGCTGTTGCAGACGTCACTTGGTATTCGTCAACTTCGAAACTTGCACGAGAGGCTGCCATTATCCGAATTTCTCTTTCTCTGAAGCTTCAAGGTGTCTTGTTTGAAAATTATTTTAGACAGTCTGTCAAAGCATTCTCTTCATATCTTTAATCTTTTAATTGTTTGACACATTGTTTTACACGAATCTCTATTATATCTAACTACAATTATACGTTTGTCAGTTATTCAACAAGAGAGAGTTCCTTTG
Organism: Formica exsecta; assembly: GCF_003651465.1. Lineage (NCBI taxonomy): Eukaryota > Metazoa > Arthropoda > Insecta > Hymenoptera > Formicidae > Formica > Formica exsecta. Next base: position 297,905 of record NW_021850836.1, read on the forward strand.
GCGCGACCATAAAGCGGCAAGTTAGTATACCAGTTTTTGTAAGCATCATCGTTTGCGATACCGTAATTTTGCCCTTTATGTCGCGAGAGCTTCCGTCTCGCGAGATATCTGGGCCAACGCAAACTCGGAGGAGAGACCATGTGTGCCCGTCATCCCGATGCGCGAAATACCTTATAAGGAAGGATTATTACAACCAGCGCGAACAGTCGTTGATACAAATGCCGCCGGTCTGTTTTAGCTGGGTTATTTCTTTCGCGTGAAAATGGAAAAATATGTCGATACATTTATCATTGATCGAGATTAAGATCAACAATTCGTGACGGCTTGTTGAACTGCTTAATTAAATAAAGTCTCTAATTCGCGATAAGAGATAAAAATTGTAAAATATAGATCCATTACATGTTTTTAAAGAAAATGTTACAGGTAGAAATTATTTTCATTTCAAGCATATATTATCGATTTTTTTTTAAGTTTTTAGTTAAAAAACTTGTAATATATTACAAAATAAAATATATTACAAGTTTTTCTTCATATTTATAACACTTTATGTTATGTTATATAATGTTATATTTATAACATTTTATGTTATATTCTGTAATGATGTTTTATTTGATTTTAACATTTGACGATATATGAGTGACTCTCATACGAGAAACATATTATCTTACGTTCAAATAGAGGTTTAATTGCGCGATGACTTTCCAGTTTTATCTCTTTCAGATAAGTAGTATTAAGTGCGACAAAAACGCCGATTATTATACGCAGCTGTAAAAGTAATTTTTCGTTTTTGGCCGTTCGCCAGCGAAGCTTGCACGCATGCAATTTCTACAGAGAAATATCACAAAGTGTCCGAAGTTAAACCAGCGATGTTAAAAATTCACCGCGATTTTACTACCGCTCCAGATAGTAGTAGTAATGTCAGCTGACACGTTCCCATTTCGCGACCAATTTCGGTAATCGCATAACTTTTTCTTTTCTGATCTAATTTAGAACTATCGTCATGACGTTTCGCTCTGAAAAGATTTCGGCCGATAGATCTTATATTTCGAAATTTTGTATTATTTGTGGATGATTGCGCCTTTTTTCATCACTCTTATCGTTGTTATTTCCGGCTCCCGTATTATTTATGGAAGATCCTAAGTATCTTTGTATAAGAGAGATTTAAATCGGGGGAACTCTTGACTCAATTAATGTTTTCGTTTGAAAGTACTTGATTCATTACGTAAACACATAGCTAATAAAAATTCATCGACCGTCGATCAATACCATCTACGTATTAACGAAAGTAAAAGTGTTGACATTAAGCCATTCTACATTGTTTGTCTATCGAAAAAAAGATCTAAATTTTTTGCTTTCATTGCGTACAATCTATAAATATAATAATTAGTTATTAATTATTATAAAATTTAATCGTGATTTCTAAAAATAACTACATAGAAAAATAGACAAACATCACAATCTACAATTCCATCAATAATAAAAATATCAATGAATAATATCAACTTTTATTTTTATTCTTATGCATAAATCTAAAATTAATAATGACTAAAAAATTTATATAATACTCGAGGTATTTATATGTACATTAAAAAATTTAAAAAAATTTATTTTATATCTTTGATTTTCAAAGATTGAAATCTTTGATCGAAAATAATAAAAAAAGAAAATAAAAGACGGAATAAATGAAAATGAGAAACCCATCAAAATTTGGAACGATTGATTATTTGTAATTTAGTGGTGACCGGTAACAACTAATTCCGATTCTTGCTTGCTTGACTAACCTGCCTCTAGATGCACGTGGGAGCCAAATTTGACGGTCACTTGCTGAAGAAAAACGCCGACGGCACCGTGCGCGCCGTGCGATAGTATTTGTACCAGCAGACCCACAAGGAGAACCACCCAGCCCCAGCCACCCTCCGGATAGTAATGTTGCTTTAACGTTAGGAATTGTCTCAGGTCGGCGACCAACTGGCGCGATGCTGCATGCGTCTGTTCCGGTGCCACCGGCGAGTGATCGCTGCAAGCGATCCCGCTGTCATGGAGTGACAGTCGTGGCAACGAACGGCTGCGATAAAGTAGTGCGGTGGCGATCGGCGCCGCCAGCTTCGTCGAATCGCTTCTTCGATTGGCGACGATCTTGGTCGCGTCTTGGTTCATCGTCTCATAGACGACGGCGGCGGTGGTGGCGATGGTTGCAGCATCATCGCGATTCAAACAACCTGAATATTTTTGCATATGAGATTGTCGATCGTAAGAAAAGTGAGTCTCGCCGTAGTTTTCGCATCTTCTCGCGCCACCCTTCGTGCAGGGGGCGACGATATCCGTTTCTCGATCCCTCGATTCTCGTCGATTCCCGATAGCGTTCCTCGCGAACGCGGATCGTGTTCTTCTGGGCGCGCGGTTGTCTTTGACGGAGATGTGAACGACCTTACGAGTCGCTTCACCTCGAGGAGCTTCTGTATTCGCCATGGATATAATGACATCGTCCCCGTGAGAGTACGTGCGACTTTGCTGCGAACTGATTTCCATCTTATCTTTGTCGCAGTCATCTTTAAGGCTCTCGATATTTCTGATGGGCTCGGATTTGTTCGAGCCGATTGTTTTATCGGCATCCGGAGGATGATATGGGTTTATCGGTGCAATCGCACCTTTTATTTCATCAACAGCGAACTTCTTCTTCACGTCGCAGTATTTATAATCGATGATAGTTTCGCTCGCTCGATTACATGTTTTGAATATCTTTTGATTTTTTTCGATTTCGTCTGTTGACGGGAATAAGCAGGAAACTTGAAGCTTACCGTTTTGGTTTTTAAACCTCTCGTTTTCTCTTTCACATATAATTAACTTACGATCGCTGATATTATTGCTATGAATATCGCTATCCATCTTATCGTGATTTGTATCCTCATTAACGTCCGATTCATTGGCAATTTGAATTTTATTTTTAAAAAATGATTCTTCTTGCTTTGACCATTCTTCATCATCCCGTATGCAATGGTTCCCGGGGATACCATTGCCATTATCCGGATATTTTGATGCTTGATTAGAATCGTGGATTTTTGATCCGCTGATAGGCTCTTCGACATAATCGACGCAGTGATTATTACGGTCGGTGCAAGATTTGACGATTATGCGAGCTTCACTCGAAGATCTCGACGGTTCCGCAGCTGTTGCAGACGTCACTTGGTATTCGTCAACTTCGAAACTTGCACGAGAGGCTGCCATTATCCGAATTTCTCTTTCTCTGAAGCTTCAAGGTGTCACACGGCTTCTGGTTTTCGTCGTTTTCGTTCTCTTCACCGACGTCGCCATCTTCGTCGTCGCCGTCGTCGTTGCTCCTCTTCCTCGGTTTCTTCCATCTCCTTCCTGATCAGAGATCCGAGGTTTGAAAAGCGTCTCGAGGTTTGAATTTTGCAATCGAAACAGAAGATTGAATCGTGATAAAATTCTTGGTGCATCATTTTTGTCGTGCGAAAAAATAATTCAAATTTTTAAATATTACTACCTCTTTAAGCACTTTAATATTACTATTATTTAATATAAACATGATTAATTTACGATGCATTTTTTTTTATATAAATAAAAATATAAATTCATTAATTTATATTATATAAAATATTTTTTATAGCATTGTCTTAGAGAAATTTTTGTCGAATTTAATTTGGTATCTATCAATTTTTTTTTCTCTGCCTCTTTTTGTCGTTAAACTATGTAAACGAGTATCAATCATCGTTTAAATTTTAAAATAAAAATTGAACTTTTATTTTGCACGTAAACGATCTAAATTCAAATTAACGCCACCGTCGCGCCGGTTATAATTTATTACAGCTACAAAGCGACAAAGCCTTCGTAAATACAATCATAATTCTCAGGCTTCGCGGTGATTATCATTTAATTGAAAAATCTCGTAAAACTTCGGAGAACAATTTCCGAAGACGGAATAAATTTTCTTGAGACGAAGGATGCGCCAAGATCGTCATAACGAACCGCGATTATGTCAGTCGAAACTTTTGCAAAGTTTCATCTCTCAGTAGCCTGGATCTCGATAGGTGGAAAATGCCGCGGAGTAGTCCCCTGGTAACGATCGCGATTAAATCGTGCCGAATGAGTTCCCTGTCCCAGGATACGCTGGTTGTGAACAACGGGATATTGTGGATCGCACGACGGGGGAACAACCGTCGCGTCGACCGGGCGCGACACGCTCAGCGCGCAAACTGAGCGCTCATCTCGGCGCGCGAGCGTGAGTGCCGGTCTCTCTGCGGCTGCGGCTGCGGCGGCGTCTCTCCGCTTCAGGAGTGGAGTCGTCGCGGATTGTCAGGCTGTGTCTGACGCGATCGCGTCGTCGTTCCTTCCTTCTCCGTCTCTGCTCACTCTCGCGTGGTTTCATCTCGGATCTGTTCTACTTCACTTTCCCTCCCACCGCAGTGACGCGACGTGCGTCATTCATCAGTAGCCGTAGATACGTCCTGTCGATGGTTGTTTCTAGTTCTTACAGCCGCGTCGGCGATCTTCTCTTTGCGACTCAACTTGGCGGTAGATCGCTATTTTTCCTGCCTTTTTCCGTCTTCTCTCTGCGCCAGTTCGTTGACTCGACTATCGTTCATCAGAAGCGTAGTTACTTTCTCTGTTTACTTTTTATGTTGATCAATGTGGTTATTACGCGCCAGACTTACCGGAATGATCTTGAGTATTTATCTTGGACTGTAATAAATTGTATTATTTATGTAACTATCTATGCGTATCTCTTTGAAAATGATCAGTATTACGGAAGTAAATGCGTTCTCCCGTTTCATTTCTTTGAGGATAACTCTCGAATCTATGATTGTGCGTGCGAAGTCTTCATCGGCACATTTTTTATGATATCGATCATGGGCGACGAAATTGTGAGCGTAACTTTGTTTCTTAGTCTTTTTTATTAAATCTTGCAGTATAAGCTGTGGTCCCTAAATGTATCTGTGACGAAATTATTGCTAAACATATTACCACACAAAACAAAATTGTAATTTTATTTATTGTTTTAACAACAATTTTATTTGAATTGCGCTACTTTGTGATGGTAAATGCAATATATATTTGCTTCATTCTATCAATTCTAGCTTTGATTTTATTTGCATTTAATAATAATTATTGTAGAGTTGTGTACATTTATTTTATGTATAGATGAGACTTTACCATTGTATGCTCGCATGAAAACCTAACTACGATATGTATTATATAATTTCTCATGAATTTGAACATATACGAGAAAACATACGATTCGAAATAAAATTTTGAGCTCATGAAACTTTAATTTCGAAACTTTGAAACTTTTCCTTCGATCGCTAAATGATAAATGGACGATTACTTTACAATTCACTCCACTTCATAATTCACCCACACGGGATAAATCGTACAAAAATGCTATTTTGTCTTCTCTCGTTGAAGGTTGATGTCGGACCGATTTCGTGACCATTGCCATCGAATAGACAATTAGCTAGTCGAATTACATTCGTCCCGCATAAGCTGTGCGTGCGAAAGGCGAAGGTATGTATAATGTATTATGCAATCGCCTTATATGCATGATTTAGCACTTTCTCCGATAGACTCGCTTTAAAATAATGTTGGCATAAAAGGTTCCCTTCGAGTAAGCGGGGGTAAATAAATTTTTCGGAAGTATCTCGCAATCAGTTTTAATCTTCCCCGACTTTGGTTCATCTTCGGTTTAATACAACCAGTCCCGCTTATACATCAACGTTTTTACGATAGTCCGAGTCATTTTATTACGCGAGAAATAAAAATCTAAATTGCCGCGATAATCTTAACTTTTCCATTTTCGCACCGAAAGATCTCTTTGCGACCGGTTCCTTTGACGATCTCTCCTCCGTAAATCCCTGCTCATTCATTCCTCTCCTTTTTGTGAACATTATTCTCTCGTTACCCGGAATATATGAATTGAGGAGCGCGCAGCTGTTATTGTAGTTATATATATATGGATTAAGTGAATATTTTATTATACCGAGATCGATAAATATCCGCTGAAGATGGATTATGCAAGTTTCAATCTTACTTCGAAGAAAAGGTTTCAATGGAATTTTTTGCCGTCTTATTTATTTCGTTTAATTGCGGTAACATTTTATATATTCGCAATTTTTATCTTTTTATTTGTAACGAAATATATAATACGAAGCATAGTGTATGCGCAATGTATACAATATTTTTCATCTTCAGAAAAATTTGTACAATTATATTTAAATCAAAGTATAAAAATTAAACAATTTTAAATAATCTTTTATGCTTATTAGAAAATTAGAAATGTGTGAGTCGTCAAAATCATATTGTTGAATGAGACCTAAGATAAACCTACCCCCGTCATGAAAATGATTCGCAATTTGCAAGGGGTTAAGGATTACTTTGTTAAAGGCTTCGGTCCGTTTTAACCAAATGCTTGTGTCATGCTCTAGAATCGTATTGTTCGTGTGTCATTCCGTTAAGACTTCGTCAACACTCGTTCCGCGTGTCATGTTTCAACCCGTTATTACATATCGATTCGATATGGCTGCTTATGGAAGTTGCGAACAATATAATACTACTGACAGGGAATAATGTCCTCCTCAGTGATAGACGGACAAAGGAACTGTCGAGCAGCTATTACTCGGTCAAAACGTCATGTCTGATGGGAGGGCAGTTTAAGAGACAATACCACTTATGAATTGAAGCATCCAGCCTGTTATAGAACACTATAGATCTTCATTCTCTCAGTAACATAATCGTTTCTCCTGACTTTTAACATTATTATAATATTATATTAGTATTATTAATATTATTTAATTTGCGCAATTTAATAGAAGTATATTTTTTTGCACCAGACAAGTAATATAAAGATTGTTGCCGATATTTTAGTTTGTATTTTATATAAACTAGATATATCTGCCGAGAATTTTAGTAAAATATTAGATACAACTTCTGACAATATTGTTTTCTTTCTCTGAGATATACAATTTATTAATTAAAATAATCAAGTATAAGATATGATGTTATATGTTGCTAATTAATGTATATTGCTTAAAAAAGATATTAAATGTAAAACATAAACTTTTTAATTTACAAAATTTTAAATTTGTATACATTATATAAAATATTAGATTAACATATTATCCTATATGTTGCATTGTTTGTATATAATATATAAAAAAAGAAGATGAAGTAATCTGTTAAAAAGAAATGATTATACATTATCGAAATGAAAAGTTGAATAAGACTGATGCGTCTACAAATTGCCCCATGACGTTTCTTGATAAGTTTTGTGCTGTCGGGTGTTCCTTTCCAAATTACTTTACACCTACTCATCGCGTTTCATCGCTGACACTTATGAAGTTATAATCCCCATTTCTTGCGCGTTCCGCGTATTTTTTGTCTGATATTAGTTGCCTTTGAAGCGATGTCACGTAGAACATTCCATATTTCTTGCATATGTAAATGTTTCTGGCATGCACTATTAATTTGAGAAGGTTTATAAAGTTGCGGAGTTTACATTTTAATCACGATTCTCGCATATTGTAAAACATTGCATTTTTTTATTTATTTATAATGCATACTTGTTGATAAAATTAAATAACAAAAAAGTTTGCGTATTAATTACCGTGCCTCGGCTCTTCAACCTATCGTTGAAGATTTAACATTCTAACATTTGTCGAATTAATTGTTTTCAAGATATATTAATAAGATTAAGAATATTTAATATGCATCACATATTACACAATGATGTAAATTAAATCATTATCAAAGCAAGCAATTAATTTTCCAAAAATAAGTGATAAATTAATAACATTATAAATTGCTCTTTACATGATTGTTTCTATGTCATCTGATCTTTTTTTATTTCCTGTTTATCTTTTATTGCTCCTTCATGGAACTCACATGACACTCGCCAAAACACGTTATATTAATTACAATCGTATGTGCACTAAATACCAGAATATAACCACTGTACGGCATTTTATATATAGTACTTTCGACGTTAATCGCATACGAGGTAAAATATTATTTGATATTGTGATAAGAGAACGCGAAAATTTACGATTACACCGATGTACAAACCGATTACCGTTGTACAAGCGTTAAATTTATGCTGCGCGATTGATAAATATTAAAATATGAAGTCATTAATAACTATACTTATTAATTAAACGCAGCGTGCTTGAATCAATTTGTTTTATATCTGTGTTATTTTTTAACCGATTAATAAATAAGAAATTTGAAAATGATGACGATTTTATTCTAATATATTGCGCAATACTATGTCATAGTACACGATTTAATTACTAGTTGAAACGCGATCATCGTTAAAATAAATTATTTGCGTGTAAGAAATATCGGCGCGTTCTTGTTTACATACTTCGTGGTATGTCAAAGCGCGATGTAGTGGGGTGCGCTCCACTACAACAAAGACCTCGAGAAGGGGAAAAGGACAAGGACCAGTGCGCAGGTAGACGAAAAGATTTATTAATATTCTGTCAACGTTCGTGATAGAAAGACGTACGTCAACAGAGATGTATTATATACCCATCAATAAAAGATACGCTCCTCTTGACGCTATTTTTGCTTCGAAACGGAGCGAACCCAAAGTTCTTTTATCTTGGCAGCCTTCGATAGTGATTTCATCCAAATCCTATCGTAAAACTAGTTTTCCTTATACTTAATTTTTTATTGCTAAAATTATACGTAGCAGCGTAATGAATTTTATAAATCATTGTACTATTTTTTGAAACACGATTGCAACAAGTGCTAAGATATGTTAAACGATCATTTTTTACGAATAATTAAAGATTTTTGGGCAACACGAGTAATTAATTTTTGCAATTGTCATATTTCCAATGTTGAGCGGATCTTTGCTTTGTCGTCACAATATAGAATAAAGTACGCTTTCATATAAAATATCTATGTAAAATATTCAACGCGATAAATGCTGATTGTTGTATTCTGATAATTAGTGTACGAGAGATCTATTAATTAACCGTGTCTTCGCGAGTGAGTTTTCACATGAGAGTAATGAAAGAGCAGCAAAGGATAAGAAAATGCAGAGGGAGGAAGAAAAGATTTGAGAAGGCATCAAATGACAGAACAATTATAAGATAAGTAATTTATAATTTTGTTAATTTATTACTTGTCATATTTATAAAATTAATTGTTCGTGTATCTTTGTGTACAGGTAACTGATTTAAATCATAGTGTAATATACATATAATATATGTGCAAAGTTGTTTAAATCTGTTAATAAATTTGAAAGTAAGATATTGAGCGTATATGTCAGAGCAATAAACTCAGAAAACGTTTTGATACTAAAAAATCGAAAGAGCAATTAATTTTTTTTTGTTTTTTTACACTCGTACGACAAGCTAACATCACGTTTTTTAAATTACCCATTCTTTAAATTAAAAGATGAGAAATAAATTCATTGGTATATCTCAATAAATAATTTGGAAAACAGTTTAATATCAAAAACAAAGAAGTAATTGATTGTATTAAATATTCGTAATTTACTCCCGTAATCGTTGGAGTATTTCTGCCTATTTCATCAATTTATTTCCTAAACAGTAATTTCAGAATATAGGATATTTTAGTAGTAATTAATTAGTGAATAATTTGATATCAAGCTTATATTGTCTCCTTACTTTTAATTACTTTACTGTTATAGATAAAGTATATTCTGTGTTGATACATTAAAAACATTTATTATTTTTGAAATCTATTTGCAATATCTTTAAGTAATTAATTTTGGTATATTTGTTTTTTGTTTACAATTTGCTGTAAGTATTTTTTGGAAATAGAAGTGCTAACATAATATTAAGTTAGCACAGTTGTTTAATATCAAATTAATATCAATTTTCTACTAATTGATAAAAGTAATAAATTTGAGATTAGATCAATAAATTGACAATATATTAGCATTTAATTATGTCATACATCTAAATCATTTCTCGTGATAAGAAACAGATTAACAGAGATCTGAATGACATCGAAAAAAGTAGAAATCTCGAGATGTTTAAAGAGAACCGTCGGCTAGGAATATCTGTGAAATTCTTTTTTTTTTCTCGGTAACCCAACAGCTGAAAGCTACTCTTGGTAAGCCCCCCAGATTATTGTTAGAGGACGATGAACATAAGTTTGTCGCGGATTCTTGCATTGAAGTCATTTCGTTGCTTTTTGTCTAAACGACTCCCGGCACGGTCGTCGCGAGGAACATCGAGATAATTGAATTGAACATTTCTATTCTTTATTTTTGCAGTCTACCCAACTAAATGATATAAATTTGTTTGATTATTAATCAATATATATGTTTTCATCAATTAATACATCCTTTATAAATTAGTTATTATTATTTTTTAAAAATTAATATTTTATATATTCAAAACTGTTACACTTCCCAAATATCTGCTTATATGGAAATGTTATACTCAAATTTATTTTGTAAAGCATTCGTGGGGCAAATAAGGAAATTGTAAACTTATTTATAGTATATATTTATCAGTTATTATTGTCCATTATAAATTATAATAAAATATATTTGAGTTATAATAATTTAAATATGCATAAGTTTAAAGTGCGATAAAAATCCGAGATTAGAATTTTAAATTTATTTTTTCGCAACCTCAGATTTTTAAGATATTGTAAATTTGTTCAATCATGTACATATTTTTGTTACAAAATTTGATTCACAGATTTAATTAAAGTAAGGACTGTTAAATTTTTATAATATTTTCGAATATAAATAATGATTATTACATTTCAATCCTGCTGATAATTTGACTCAAAACAACCGCGAGTATTTTTGCGATTTTACTTATTTATGAAATTAATTAAATGAAAATGCAAGGATCTTTAAATTCGTAATATAATTTACATTAATAATGATTTGCAAAGATGCAGACACACAATGCAACATACATATAACATTAAACACAAATAAGTAAATAAATCGCATATGGTATATAGGCTTGGGTTTTCAAGTAGGCCAGCTTGAACTTATTGTTAGCCAACTTCTTGCTGAGTAAAAACAATTTTACCATATGTTTTTGATAAAAATCTGCGAAGTTTTTTTTTCTGTCAAATATTATTTTTTTCGTGATTGTATCTTAAGGTGTAGTTAGTACAAATTTAAATAGGTACTATTATTGGAAATGATAATTATCAACTCTCGATATCACAATGAAATTTAGTTTTAAGACAAATATTAATTATCAGAAAAAAATAATATACAATTTATTTTTTAATATCTTTTCAATGCTTTATTATAGTACTAATTTATTTTAAGTAATATTATTATTCCTATAAAAAATATTTTTTATTTTGAAAAACTTTATTGTAGTTATCTTATTTACTAAATTATTAATATTATTAAATTGTTAAATAAAGATAGAAATTATATTTAAATAACAATATATAATATGGCAATACACAAAACTAATTTATATTATTCCTATAAAAAATATTTTTTATTTAGAAAAACTTTATTGTAATTATCTTATTTACTAAATTATTAATATTATTAAATTGTTAAATAAAGATAGAAATTATATTTAAATAACAATATATAATATGGCAATACACAAAACTAATTTATACATAAAAATATTTTTTAATAATATTTTAGAGAGAGATACATTAGAGATAATTCTTAATATTGAATTTTTATTGATTTTTACGTGAGACGTTTATTATCTCAATCGGCATTCTAGCGACGATACACTTTGCCCCAGTCTGTTGTTAGCCTTTATTCGCAAGACAGAGAACTATATTATCTCCTCAATGTCGGTAACTCCATAAATTCTGTAAAATGTTTTTTTTTTCATATGGCGGATATAGTTTACTAATATTATATATTTTGTTTAGACATTTATTGATGAGATATCATTATAACTTCACTATATAAATTAATCTTTTCTGATTTTTATAAATGGAGAAACTTTTGAGTAAATTTATTTATCGTTTATTTATCTTATTAAACTATTTATTATGAAGATAATTAATTTAAAATCCTTTATTTGTTATTTGTAGTACAAAAATGTATCTATTTTAAATTAAGTAATAAAATAGTAGTTGTAAGATTACATTTCTTAATTTAAATTTTTTATAGACTTTAACAATTGATTATATAATATAAATATGATTTTTTAATTTTAGTAAAAAAATATATTATTTTTGTTTAATGTGTAATTCTATTGCATTTTTTTATTTTGTGTATCAATGTTGTAATATAACATTTTAATAATGACAAAAAATGTCTATGTTGTAAATTTTACCATTAAGAGAAGGAAAAATAACATTATAATTTGGCCACAAAAAAATTTAATTGTATTTATTTGAAATTTTAGAGTTAATATATTCGCACGATATAGGAATGCTCGTGTTTAGTATGTTTCATAATGAAAAATATATGGCATAAAAAGATATAATAAATGACAAGTTACGCGGTAGAAAAAACTAGCTTGTTATAATTATCTTATGAAAGTTGTCTATCTATTAGTACTAGAATATCAAAAATCTTTTTTCATACTATGGATTTATCGTGTCGTATATCCAATTTAAAGAACATTATTAGATCCGCAAAATTAAGGAATCTACTTTTTCCAATTTAATCTATGTTTAGCGAGTTAAACGAGTATAACAAACAAAAATATAGAAAGCATCATTCGCTCATTTATCAGATCGACCGAGAATATCACGTTCCGATATAGCAAAGTGGCAAGTTCAGGAAACTTTAATATATATGTTTCATAAGTGTTAAGGATTCCACCGCAACTTTCATCGTGCGAGAAACTTGTTTCTCACATCGCGACGCGTGCTCAGGGAACAAGGAATATAAGATGCCAAACGAGAAAGGATAAATTTTATTAACGGTGGATAGAACACTTATATTGGGTCAACGTGTTGAGAGATAGGTCAAATGTTAAAGTAGCTGAGCGAGTCGCAGAAATTTTTGTAAAACTTTAATTTTCTTCATCTTTTTATGTAATAATCTTCTTGTTAGATAATACCATAATGATAAATTAATCCAGTCCACACGTTGTATCCAGATAAGAGAAATTAGGTTTTCTGAAAGATCAGGAGTGACAGACCTTATGAAATTTTCTCTGCATTAACTATTTTTTTTGTTGTAATTTTATATTAAATAAATTTGATAAATTTCTATTTGAATACATTTTTATCCAAATGTTATTGAACAGTTTGTGAGATTTTGAGGTATGCTTGCATATAATAATAAAATAACAAAATCTTTCAGAATATGTGTACATCTCATGTAATTAAAATTTAAGAATTTTTTAAAAATGTTACCTTAATATGAAACGATCAAATTGTTTATTCTAAAATATTTCTTGTTCTAGAACAACAATTTGTTGTTCTATGTTAAGTTAAAATTACAAAAAAATTTCTTTATCGTGGACGCTCATTCAAGTTATCACTTAACTCGTGTATTACTATAGAGAATTTTCATATGCTAGATAGTAATAAAATTTTAGTTTATTGACAAATATGATAGAATATAAAAGAATACGCAATCGCAAAAAGTTTTATAGACATGTTGTATAATTTATTATCCTTGAAAAAAAGTTCATTATTTACAATATTAATAACAGTCATACATTGTGAACGCTGGACTGGAATAAATTATGATTCGTTATTGATGGTATTTAATTATTTGTCTAAATAGTAAATTTAGCGATAACTTTTATATATGTACAGCGTTTATTCTTGATTGCCTATTTTGCGGTCAATTTCCTACAACTATGGTCTGTAACTATGGTGTGCTAGCTATAGCTTTTGGCATGCCGGTAACGAGAGTTTACTCCAGTACCGTGCGCTAAATAAGGTCTTGTGACTAAGATAGCGATTCGACTTGCTCATTAAAGCGCTTGGATAGGAAGTCGGTGCTCTGATTTGCTATTAGGAGAAAGATTTAGAGTATCAACTTCCCTTTTAATATTTCCCTTTTCCAATCAGTTTCACGTATTAGCGATGTATAATTAATTAGTAGAAATGAAACGGTAATATCGGAATTTAATTATATAATAATTGTAGCTTAAATCTTTCAGGATTATCTTTATTATCCCCCTCAGCATTTCAATTAAAGAAAATACTAACTTATTAAAGAAAGTATCTAAAGATAAATAACTTTAAATAAAAATTAAATTTATCTGCATGAATTATTATTGCAATATAAAGGAGATGAAAAGAATCGAAAATAGAAGTTAGAAAATTTCCATTTGTCACGATTGAATCCTAGATTAAAGTATCAAATAATGAAAGAGAGAGAAAGAGAGAAAATAAAAAATATATTAACATGTGTACGGCTTCGATTACTTTCTCTTACGTGTTAAAGTCACGTTGTCTCAAATTGTGCTCACGAAAACGTTCGAAAATTTCAAACTCACCGGCTGTATGCCACGGATGATGATAGAACTTGACTTTAGCGGGTAACGCGACGGTGGCCGGAATCGAGAATTGTAGACCCGATGCCAGGAGATGCACGAGAGCTCCGACGAAGGTAACTACCCAACCCCATCCTCCCTCAGGATAATAGTGCCGGCATAGTAGTCGTCTCGCTTGCACCCGGTGGCTGCCGTCGAGCTGAACAGCCGCGATGTTGTTTTTATCCCCGTTGTCGTCGATTTCTGTCGGATGACTCTTATCTTTCAGGAAAGAGTCGTCGATGGAGGCGGCGGTGTAGCTTCCTCTGCCCGCCGTGTTCAACAGCGGCCAGGATCGTGCACGGGATATCGACATCGCAAAAGGGAGAATGACTCCCTTGATAGCTAGGTGCCCGTATCGTTGCCGCTCGTGTATACGACGTTTGTATGCGTTTCCGTCGCACGCATCGATGTTGCGTGCGGCCGCGCGCGTGCTGTCAAAAGCATGCTGTTGCCGATCGTCCAGACGGCAATGCACGTTTCTCTCATGCGTTTCTTCCACGCGACAGCTGCACGCCAACGTTTGCCGATCCGATGATGTACGAAGGGCACCGATTATACGCTCGATATTGCGTCGCGGTATTTTGGAAAGTCAAGAAAATGATATTTTCGTAGATATTTTTTTCTTTGCGTTGTCCCCTTCTATTCGTCTAATGTTTTAGCGATTATTTCTGCTTTATATCTATGCTAGAAAACGGTAAGGACAGCTTAATGATACGAATATATACGCGTTTTTACATTTACAAGAGGATTACTGTAAAAAGATGTTTTATTCGTAATTTATTATTGACTAAATTGTAAAAATACAATATTTTGTAAATTGTTATGTTCTATTCTTTATCGTTATATTCGAAGTCTCATGATTTATTTATTATCATCTATTGATCACGTCACTTACTCAGCTATGTCAAAATTTCTGCTAACGAATGGATGCTTAGATCTCCACGATACTAGTTCGTTGCTTTGGCATAAAATGTCGATCTTGAATGACAGGATGATTGAAACGTTTTTAATATCACTTGTAAAAAAAATCAATATTTTGAGAGCTATATTTGATAATAGAATTTCCTCTTCAATATTTTTCTTGTTCGCGTATTAATTCAAGTTTGATCGCGTTAACGAAATGAAGAGTAATGAAACGAGTCTTGCGGATAATGCCACTGTCGATTTTGGAAGTTCGGGAGACAAGATTAATTATATAGTTTTTGTTCGCGATACGTCTGGGGGTATCATGTAAAATATGACTGAAATACTGAAATTTTCTCATGAGTTGTCGCAATGAATGAATATGGGCGAATCTGCCGAATCAACTATTATAAATTATCGCGTGTAGCTCCGTGCGGGCTTTTGTATCACGAGATCGATCCATCGGCGGCTTCGTTCCCGTTAATGCGCGTCGACTAGGGCTCTCTAAACGCTCGATTTTAATAAATTCTCAGCACGCGGGCTTCTCTCATTGTGCAGCATCGCGATTTATTACGTCTATAAATGCACCGCTCGACAATCTCCGCGCACAGGTTTCGCCGCCGTTCTTTAAAAGCTTTCGTCGTTTACCGAACGGAGAACGAATTATCGTGCTAAACTTTTCGACAAAAACAACATCTCCTTTTTTCCTATTTGTCATAGTAATGGAATGAAGACAATTAGTGAATATTGAAACAGTGTAAACCAGTGATTAAAAAAAAATTATAATTCTATGCTTTATAATAACTTATCATAATGGTATAATAACAAGCATAAATGGTGATACAATGTATATTTTTGGCAGATAAATTTTTGAAACATACATTGAATTTTTTTCAAATTTAAAACACTCTTTATGCTCTCTGGAATTTACTGTTATTTTGTGATAAATGGAATTAATCTTTAACCGCGAAATCAATTCTATCAATTTTTGAAAAAGGATCTTTCATCAATAATATGAGATCTATTCCGTTTGATTAATTTTTGTAATTTGATTAAAAATAAATTTGAATCTTTATATATCCTTTAAACTTATGTTAGTATAAATTATAATTTTTTATGATTTTGTGTGATTTAGAAATTTAAGATATCTTCAAAATATGTGTGGAATATTATTGGATAAATTCAGATACGCATAATGTGAGATTTGACATCTTACAATTTAAAATTTGAATCATGATTTAATTAAAAATTCAATCGAAGAAAGTATTATCATATATATATAAATTTGAAATATATTGTAATTATACCAATTAGTGTTTTAATATAATTTTATATATAGTAGATATAAAACACAATGTGTGCGATTCTCTATTTATTAATACGATTAATACAAATTTTATTTACAATTTTTATTAAGAATACATTGATGCACGAAAAAATGATTAGATTTAAAAGTATACGATTATTGTCAATGACTCAAGCTTTAATCAATTTTTATTTTTATTTATACGTGTATTCACAAATGACATTAGTATTTAGAAGGGGGCAAGTGCTGAATAAATATCTCATATAAGATAAAAAAATTCATGTTTACCGTCAATTTTTTAATCACATAATAATTTTTAAAAAATTACGATGATCAAACAAACAAAGATAAAAATAATACCGGCATCATAAAGAAACAAGTCTTGTGCCGATTGTGAGTTTCATTGTTTCTAACCGGAAATTGTATACAATTTCACGCGATTGTAAGAGTACTCGGAGGTAATTGTGCCGAGATAATATATAGCTGATCGAACTATCGCGTATATCGGATAACGCTTGGTTGCGTTCAATTTCGAGCAACAGAATAACGAATGTGCCATAAAATGATTACCAAAGTCAGTTAATACATAGATTTATTTCTCGTGACCGATTTACGGTCTCATGTGATCACATAAATCCACGGTGAGAGCGAGCTGTGCGCGAGTTTCTCGATCGAACGGATTTAATGTGGTTATAAACATAAAAGAAAAAAGAATGAAGTATGCGCGAAAAGAGTCGAACATGTGTAACGCGATTGTACGAAATCGACTTGTGAAAATCGTAGAAACAATTTCGAGAAAATTAACGTCGTGCGAATCGGCTTTGCAAATCGAAATTACAAATAGCCCTGCGATTGGGATAAAGTAACGGACTAAGCGATATAAGGTGATCGTTGCTGTGAAGTAAGACCGGCGGATTTGTGGAGCGTAGGGTTTCGCGCGGTATCGTCGACTGATGCCGCGCTCCGACGAGAGACAGGCTCTTTTATCCCCTCTGTACCCTCTTTCGTATTCTCCTTCGTCGCCTCTCGGGCACCACCACCACCACTAAAACCACCACCACCACCATCACCACCACCGCCACCACCATCACTTGACGAAGATTACATCGTCATTGCTGATGTTGTTGCATCGCCTTGCAAATCTCACTGTCCTTGCATCTGTACTTGTAGGCATTCCTTAGAAGAATATATATGTGTAGGCAATATTTCTTTTGATAACATTGCATAATAAAATTTGCTCTCAGAAACAAATTGTGTCTCATAAATATATTCTTGTACGCTGACCATAACATATGAATTTCTGTCAAGCACAGATTCTTTTTATTGCACACAAGTTTCTAGAGATCACTAAAGATAGAAGTAACATTTCAAATCTGCTTCTTTCTAATTTTTCATAAATTATTGTATTTTACTATCATTTTTTTCTCTTGATTCTTTGATTATTTCACGCCGTGTGAAGTATTTATTGAATCTGTTATAGATTTTCGGTAAATTTTTACGAAGCACGTAGAAAGAAATTGGCAGATACATGAAAAAAATTTCACAGCTGACGAATATATAGATAGCAACAATGTGACAAGAAACTATAAAAGACGTACGACTCTAAAATATTTTTTGAAATTCCTACCATTCCGTGAAAGACGCGAGAACGAGAGACACGTGCTCGTAATAGCGACTCGCTGACTCGCGACTTCCGTTGCCAAGAGGCCGGATGTTTCAAGTAAGATTGTATCTTCGGTGTGACAGGAATTCAATAAAAATGAGGAAAATGAAAATAACTAGAACTAAATCACTAATAAAGATAATCGGGTTAATAAAGATTAAGAAAGAAAAAAAGAAATTTGCGAAAAACCAATTTAGATCGTAGGTTTTAGCGTAAATCAGTTTTAGATTTGATTAGATTTGATATTTTCGGATTGCGGGTCGATGACCTGTGGCGCACGCCCGATTTAAAAGATACAAATAATCATGACTTGAAGATTATATGAAATTATCAGCTGAAAACTTATATAATTTCAGATAATTTAGTAAACTTCCGATATTATATATAAACAAGAACTTGAACTAGATTAATAAATAATATCATCTTTTTATTAGATCATTGTAAAATTTTTATTTATTTAAATTATTTATAAAATGAAAATAATAAAATAAATAATAATAATTAATTTAATAAATTATTAAATAAAATTATTTAGCAGTATATTTTTATTATTTATTTATCGAGAAGCCAATCTATATACAAATTTTTAATTTAACGTACGTGTACATACCTGTTTTGTCTATGCTCTATTTTTGTCTTCATTACTTTGACAGTAACTGGTGGACGTCGAGCAGAACGTCGCGATCGCGAAAAAGTGAGCGAGAAACAGTAAAAGAAATGCGTCTGTTACGCGTCACCGGCGTCGTACGTCCGCGAGTTTAGGTCGACAAATCCTAAAGGCATCCGCTCTTCTCCGCAGCAGTAAAGGTCTTAGATTTTGGGCTTTATGGATGCTCGGACGACTTTACGAAAGTAGAGACGAAAAAAGCGAACCCTCCGAAGCTTCGTGTGTCATGCGTTCTTCTTTCGGCTCGCGGGTTTCTTTGTCACCGTGACGCGTGTATCACGGACGTGCGCTACGAATGGCGTACATAAATTACGCGGTGTAATTATACCTTTGCCTATATACCGGGTAACGTACGTCAGTTCGTTTTTTGTTGTCGCAGCAGACTGTTTGCCCCGGTATAAACGTACATCACTGCCGGTGAGTGTTCATAAAGTATTCCGATTAATTCTTACAGTGCCACTCGTGCATGCACTCTGACTCATCCCGCGATCAAATGCACGTGCGATCGATGAGTCGATCGTCACTAATTTGGCGATTGGATTAATGAAATTTATGTCGATCGTTTGGATTTTTGACGGCACGAAGGTGAAGTAACAAATTAACTTGAATTTCGTGAGTTGTGTGTAAGAGAATTATTACTAATTTTACTCAGTCATTTTTGTCGGAAGTGTGATATTAAATTAATATATATTTTGCCCCTAATATTAAAATTATAGAATTTTTATTTTCTTACAATACATGTTTTGTTTCTATTTTGCCGCCAATTATTTTAATCACTATAAATATGCAAAAATTAAGGTAAATAGGACCGATAAAAATAATGTCTCCACAGCTTGTATCACATAAATTGCATATTTTTATAAGACTTAAGGAATTTTTTTTACGTAGGAACGTAGAAATGCTTGTTTTGCTGAATTTTATATTGCTGACGATTCTAGACAGATTGCTCGAGGACATACTGATACTGCTAAAGCATCCACATACGAATTGTATTTTCTCATATCTTATCGCACAATTTCTCGAGCAACATACTGAAACAATATAAATACTGTTTTACACATACGATTTATGAACTGATATTAAGAAAGTTGTGCGCGAGTTTTGCAAAAATACAGATTCAGTGTTCATTTTCATAAACTAAAAGTATATAGTTTTATTATAAAAAAAATATTTTGCTCTTCGAAAATAAAATTATCGAAGCATTCATTGCGAGAATGACTTTCAGATGACTACACATATACCCATGGATATACAGAAGGATTCCACTAATTATGCGGATGCAATATAGAAATAAGACATACTTTTCTAATATTTTTCTTGTTTTGATTATTTTTTTAAATATACTTTTTTTGAAAAAATATGAAAAATAAAATTATTTAGCAGTATATTTTTATTATTTATTTATCGAGAAGCCAATCTATATATGAATTTTTAATTTAACGTACGTGTACATACCTGTTTCGTCTATGTTCTATTTTTGTCTTCATTACTTTGACAGTAACTGGTGGACGTCGAGCAGAACGTCGCGATCGCGAAAAAGTGAGCGAGAAACAGTAAAAGAAATGCGTCTGTTACGCGTCACCGGCGTCGTACGTCCGCGAGTTTAGGTCGACAAATCCTAAAGGCATCCGCTCTTCTCCGCAGCAGTAAAGGTCTTAGATTTTGGGCTTTATGGATGCTCGGACGACTTTACGAAAGTAGAGACGAAAAAAGCGAACCCTCCGAAGCTTCGTGTGTCATGCGTTCTTCTTTCGGCTCGCGGGTTTCTTTGTCACCGTGACGCGTGTATCACGGACGTGCGCTACGAATGGCGTACATAAATTACGCGGTGTAATTATACCTTTGCCTATATACCGGGTAACGTACGTCAGTTCGTTTTTTGTTGTCGCAGCAGACTGTTTGCCCCGGTATAAACGTACATCACTGCCGGTGAGTGTTCATAAAGTATTCCGATTAATTCTTACAGTGCCACTCGTGCATGCACTCTGACTCATCCCGCGATCAAATGCACGTGCGATCGATGAGTCGATCGTCACTAATTTGGCGATTGGATTAATGAAATTTATGTCGATCGTTTGGATTTTTGACGGCACGAAGGTGAAGTAACAAATTAACTTGAATTTCGTGAGTTGTGTGTAAGAGAATTATTACTAATTTTACTCAGTCATTTTTGTCGGAAGTGTGATATTAAATTAATATATATTTTGCCCCTAATATTAAAATTATAGAATTTTTATTTTCTTACAATACATGTTTTGTTTCTATTTTGCCGCCAATTATTTTAATCACTATAAATATGCAAAAATTAAGGTAAATAGGACCGATAAAAATAATGTCTCCACAGCTTGTATCACATAAATTGCATATTTTTATAAGACTTAAGGAATTTTTTTTACGTAGGAACGTAGAAATGCTTGTTTTGCTGAATTTTATATTGCTGACGATTCTAGACAGATTGCTCGAGGACATACTGATACTGCTAAAGCATCCACATACGAATTGTATTTTCTCATATCTTATCGCACAATTTCTCGAGCAACATACTGAAACAATATAAATACTGTTTTACACATACGATTTATGAACTGATATTAAGAAAGTTGTGCGCGAGTTTTGCAAAAATACAGATTCAGTGTTCATTTTCATAAACTAAAAGTATATAGTTTTATTATAAAAAAAATATTTTGCTCTTCGAAAATAAAATTATCGAAGCATTCATTGCGAGAATGACTTTCAGATGACTACACATATACCCATGGATATACAGAAGGATTCCACTAATTATGCGGATGCAATATAGAAATAAGACATACTTTTCTAATATTTTTCTTGTTTTGATTATTTTTTTAAATATACTTTTTTTGAAAAAATATGAAACGATAAGTTTAAACGAATGAGTGGTGAACAATATAAAAACAATAAATAATTAATAATTGTATTTAAGAATCCTATATGCTAAATTGCTGTTAGTTATCTTTTTGCTGGCAATTATTATAGTCGCTCTTGAAATGCAAAGCTTTCGAGTGTTCACCAAATCTAAAGAACGAAGGTTCGTAGTGAGTTTCGATCCGGTGGCTTTTTTTTCCAGACCGGATCAGCGGAAATGCGTACAAGAACTGCGGATGCCTTCGATGTGCGTATGTGTAGGACAAGTATATAGAGGCAGTTGAATAGAATGGAATTTCTCTCGGAGGAATTCGTTGGACAGGGTTCATCTAAAATCAAATGAGACCGGGATTAAACGGGGTACTCGCGTCGCAGAACAATAGTACGGGTTCTACGTGTACCTATATGTACATACCGCGGAATTGCCGATTTACATGGTTTACATCGTTCGCGTTCCGCTTCCTCGTTTTGCTGTAACGGTTCCAATTATGTCCGTGGAAAAAAGGAATACATTCTGCCGGACGCATTGTTTTTTCTGGCGTCGGAGGTCATTCTGTCATTCTAATCATAATCGCGATTGATAATCCATACATATATTATTTTATTGTTGATGCAATAAAAATGTGAATTTCTATATTGAAACCTTTTCTATTTTTTAAATTTATTACCAAAATAAAAGCATATATATATGAATTTCTCGAATATGATCACTGTCAATTAAATAGTATGTTATTTTCGTGGTTACAAAAATCATATTTTACTTAGTGTAATTAGAAATTTTAATTTAATTTTTGAATTTCTAAGTACTTAAAATTTACACAATAAATTAAAAATTTAATTTCTATTTTTTTTTATACGTAAGAGGATAAAATTTTGATAAAATTAATTAAATCGAAAAGAATTGTTGAAATGATACAATCAGATTTATCATAAAGCATTCGGTATCGTAAAAATAAACAATTACTATTATTGATTATTGCGTTTGCGAGATCTGCAAAAAAAATTTTAGGGATTAATATGGTACCATTGTATTATTCGCAATCGTAAAAAAAAGACGATATTGTTCCGGGAGGATACTGAGAGAGAAATGTTTATTACAAGGCGGGCACTGGCAGAGGAAGAAGGGAACGAGGGAAAAAGTGCACGCGTCCGATAAACTCGTTGCAAACGCGGGGACTAGCCGGGGGGTACCACTTTCACCGAATGAAAGTAAAACTTGATTCGGCAGGCGCGGTCGAGCGAGCGTTGCGGCGATTGTCATCGCGGGCATGCTTTCGGATGTCATTAACCGACCTCGCCGATTCCATTTCATTTGTCGTCTTGTGTATGGCCGGCATATTCGCGAACTATAAACTTTGGTACGTAGACGAGAGTCACTAGCTCCGATAAAGTTTTACGAGAACGAGGAGGGAAAAGCCGTTACTGTATTCGAGAAAGAGGAACGTATCCGTGGTGAAATGATTCGACAGCATTCGCAATCTTAAAAGTTGCATCGCCGTTTCGCGAGATGCTTAAATTTATGTGTATATGCGTGTTTTTGTGACAGACAAGCGATGCGTGCTCGTTTGGTTCGTAGATTTTTGTCCGATAGCCGATGCGAGTTTACCGATTTAGTATCTATCTAAAATAATCCCGTAATTTACATGTATTTTTGTCGATATAAATGTTATTGTCTCTGAAACTTTGACTTTTCTCAAATAGATTCTTAGAGTATAGTTTGAAATAATCATCACATTATAATTTAAATATTAATAGTTTTTGACGTTTGCTTCGATAAAATCTTTTTGAATAAAAATTATCCATTCTTTGCTATCTATATTTATATACAATATAATTAATATATTACATTCGATGTTATTGCATTCGAAACATTTTAGAAATAAAAACGTAAATACATTGGATTGCATTCGAATATATTTGAGAAGTTTTTTAAGCTGTTTCACATTGCTTTTTGACTTTTTGCGTTCTCTTAAGCATAAAACAATAGATGTAATGTATGTTAAATGTTTAGACATGAGAGCTAATGTGATTCTCTCGAATGTATATTTATAGTCATCCGTGATTACCGGAGATATTTTAATTTTAGCTGACAGCTTTGCTTCTTCGCACTCGTTATTTTCTGCAAGTATATTGTTCGCGTCTTTTTATATATTTATTATTTTACATTTTTTACATTTACGATTTTCCAGTCGCTTGTTGCACATTCTTGCAGACTTTATATCATCTCAATACAAGCGTATCCGGTTTTACGGTTTTTATTAACTTGCACCATCTGTGAACATTTTTGGACACGTTACTCGACGAGGTCTCCTGTTTTCTCGCTCAGCATAGTGCGGCTCAGATAATTATGTGTCGCATAATTATGCAAATGTCTCCTGCTGGAATATGTATCGATGAAATTAGCAATTCAATAACTTAGTTATGATGAATTTATCACTTCTAATACGTGTCAAGTGGCTACGATTTATATTTCTCATTTAGACGTGTATATTTAGACGCATCTTGCGTGTAATATGAAGATAAGCACGAGTACTGTTTAATTATGCAATAATTAGATAAATGAAAAGAGAGAAATAGTATGCAACAAATTATTTCTAAAAAAATTTTTTTCTAATGAGAGTTATAAAATTAATTTAATTTATTGAGATTTGTCTATAAAAATATA
>NW_021850836.1:323331-338785 GCF_003651465.1 Formica exsecta
TATATAATTATTTATATATTTGTATATAAACTTTTTTTGACTAAATTTTTATCATTAACATAAAAGTAAAATTTTGCTTTAATTTTCTTGACTATCATATATAATCGTATTTTCGAAAAGAGCTTTTATTTTATCTATGTAAACTTAACATTTTACTTTTAACAAAAGTATATTTAATAAAAGTAGGATGTCAAATTTTATGCAGATATTTCATGACGCGCGAGATTTCTATAACATAATATGGTAACATCATTGTACGATCTCCAAAGTATACATTCACAAATGTAAATTTTCACATTTTGAATGTATATTGGCTGCTACGTTGCTACAAAATATTTCATCTTTATTTTGAATTTGACCATTCCCTTCCGTCAGACAGTTGAAGTGATTTTAAAAAACAAGCGTGGGTGTGATTGCAGACGGCAAACTACTGTTATCTGCTAATCTGAAGTACTTTGCATTCACGACGGCCGAGACACATTTATCACTGCTCACTCGCGCGATTCGGCATAGTGAAGCGATGTATGTATATCGATTTGTTCGACGGCTGTGTCTTTTAGATCATTAGTCACGCTCGCAACAAGCTTCTCGCTTATCCTCGCAATTTCTTTTCGTTGTGCGTCGAAAAGCATTCGAGTCAGGCATCGTTAACCGTGATAAATTTAAAGGCTTGACAGATGTCACTCAAGTAATATATATATATATATATATATGCAAACTGAGTGAAATTTCGTTGAAAAATATCAGGTAATGGTTTTTTTTTAAATCTTATTATCATAATCGGTGAAATATAAGATGGAGGAGTAAAATGTGAATATTTTCACTGAAAATCAGTAGAATATTCACTGATCTTCAATAAAATCTTGTCATTGCTATAATCAGTAACATTTTCATTGATTCAGTTTAAAAAAATGTATATATACATATATTTATCTTTATATAGCTTAAAAAAACAAAGTATTTTACTGTCAGTATAGAGACTATAACCATTTGAGAATCTGTGTACCATTACTGCGTAGCAACGTGAAAAACAAGTATGTTTCGTGCCCATATGAGAGACTTTCGTTCTTACGTGAAATTACCTTTGCTCCCCAGACAGATTTAAAAGCAGAATGGAGCTCATAATGAAACCACCGGTATCTCTTTATTGCTCGTTTAAATTACAGCGCACAATGTCAAAGTCCTTAACATGATGTAAAATTTTATAAATAAATCAAGCTTAAGTAAAATAAAAATATCCTTTTCCAAAGTAATATTGATCATGTGAGTTAATATATATAAAATATTTGGTACAGATTTCCTTATTTGGTACACATTTCATCATTTTATGATACTTAGCAAATAACAATAAAATTTAT
Organism: Formica exsecta; assembly: GCF_003651465.1. Taxonomy (NCBI): domain Eukaryota; kingdom Metazoa; phylum Arthropoda; class Insecta; order Hymenoptera; family Formicidae; genus Formica; species Formica exsecta. The sequence goes on from NW_021850836.1 coordinate 324,690, forward strand.
TGATTGATTGGCGATTTTTATAGAAGCAAAAAGTCAAATTGCGTATACTTAGCTATATTTCTTGATAATTTTTAGAACGATAGCATTAGATTTTTTCAAATTGCTATTGATATTGATTTGGATATTGTAATAATTTAATAATTTTATATTTTTATTAAGACAGAGAAAGAGAGAGAGAGGCATGCTACTGATATAAATATTTATTAACATCTTATAAAATTTTTTGATTTTTTATAATAATTAAAATTTTAATGTGCATTTTATATAATATCATACATTATCATCGAGAGTATAATTTATTTAATTGATGTGACAAGAGAGATGTGGTAATATTGCATCGAATAATTGTACAGAATGGTTTTAACTTTATATATGCATATTACAAATAAATTTATATTTTATTTGAAGAAAGTTACAGGTGACAGGTAAAAGAAAAAGAGAGAGAATGCTAATATACAATATGTTTTTTTCGCAAATACCTGTACAAAGTAAAATTTTTTGCAGAAAGTAAATCAGCTCTTGGTAAGCATACATAAGTATCGAGTTGTCGGTAAGTTAGTATAAGCTGGTAAAACGGTCTGATTTATATGATCAAGCAGCATAAATCTTGTATTATCTACTTTATTAAAAAATGATTGATATAATATCAAGATTATCTTTCTCATTAATATTGCATACATAAAATCTGATTTTAATAAACAAATATGTGGAATAATTTATAATATTTTGCAAAAAATTATCGCATTTATGCTTTATAAGAAATATATTGATCTAAAAGAATCGTTAAATATCAAACTGATCGGATTACGTGTGTATTTGTATATTTACTGTATGTACTACTAGTTGCGAATTATGCATTCTTGTCCCAGAATTATATTTCTGCAAATATTATTGGAGCGTAAACATTATTGGAGCGCAAATGATCGTATTTGTATGAAGATAGATTAAAAGTTTTGGATCGCTAGAATTAATCCAGGAAGCTAGAATTAATTCGCTACCATTAATTTCATGCCGCTAGATTTGTCACAGTCGATTGAGCATGTACTAAGCACGACGTATATATATCCAGTATTTCCTCAGGATCCTGCAAGAGGTTTTTATGTACGACCAAACTTGCCGGTTTTCGTAGTGGATCTTGGTAAGTAAAATATTTATCATCTCTTATGCTTGCAATTATTTACCACACCATAGTTGGCATATAAAATTTTTGTAAAAGCGAAATCCGATGAAATGACAAGTTATCGAATGAGAATTTATTGAACATATATTTTGTTTTATGAAAAGATAATCGTCAATATTTATTAAAATAAAAATTTAAAGACACAAATTAATTTAAAAATCTATCAAACAAGTATTCTCTCTCAAACAAAAAAAATGTATTGAAAGAAAATTAATAGAACAAAAAATATCTCTCTCTTTCTCTTTTTCTATTTCTATAAAAAATTCATCGAAAGAAAAATGATGTCTTACTTGCGGCCAGACAAGTCAAATCAGATCACAAATCAGGTAAAAAGTCAAGTTTTCTATTTAATTCCTCCGTTTGAATATAATTTTCTTTTTGATAGATTTTTTATTTGATGAATATTCATTTTGATGAAATATTTTCCAATAATTTATTATTCGATTAAATGCTCTCTGGCAAATTCCGCTCTGCATTATAATATTCAAGCTTTCACATAATTTAATGTTTCTTTCTTTTTTATTTTTGATTAATTATGAGTTGTGCATTTATCATCGATCAATTTTAAGCATTAACGAAATTATGTCGTAAATTTACAACAATGTATTTAAATTGCATTTAAAATGCATTTGAAGTTTAGAAGGAGTTTTATAGATTATGTTAACATATTTCTAGACTAAATTAATAAATAATTTTATGCGTTGCATTTTATATTTCTTTTATGTGCAGGAAACTGAATATTTTTCAATTAATTAATGTATGAATTACCTGAAGCAATAATAATTTTTCATAAATAAAACACTGAAATTTTTTTTTAATATAAAGATGTAAGTTACAAATAGAAAATTTAAAACATTCTGTGATTGAAATAAATCACTTACGTTATTCATTACAACGCCATATATTACGCATCCAACAATCGTTCTAGACCATAAATATAACCATCCTTATTCATAAAAATATATTAACAGATTCTTTTAATGATCGCTAATTTTATCAGTTACATAACTAATATGTATCCATGTCATGTTTATGTACGTGTGTGCAGACGCGTGCTTCATATTGTAAATCATACATAAGTTAAAGGAAAATCTATATATCGTTGCACTAGCGCGATTTACAGTAGGCAAATACCGTCTTAGACGACAGTTGCTACAGGTGTATCGAATCAGTTACACGGCGCATGTCTTGGCCTGAGGCATCCTCTCTAAAGATCGCTGAAAGTTTCGCGGAGTTCCGTCAGAACGCGAACAATATGTCTTTTGACCGGATATTAATTGACACGGGTAGCCAATCTCGCATATTTACATATTAACGAGTATATCGTAATGTGACGTATTATGCTCATCGCGTATCTCGATTACTCATTCGACTGTGATTGATTAGTTTTTGTGGGGAAGAGGTCAGTTTTTCGATCTCGTTATCTCGACTAGATTTACTAATTATGACGTGGAACGAAAAATGCATCGAAGACATACTCTTGTCTTGTCATATTATTTATGATTTACGGACGTAAGTTTTTCTAGGATGTGTCGTTAAAGTTCTAAGTCAAGTATAGTCGTTAATAATTTTTTTGCGATTGAGGCACGCGACAGGAATTAATCCTTATGAATAATTTATAATCTACATTCTCACGGCGCATTTGACGCTAACGATAAGTATGGCACGGCCTGATTCTGATGATAGCTTCCTTAATGCGTTTAATGTCAACATGGGAGATTAGAGAAAAACAAGTACATTTAGCGATAAATGTGTGCGATCACAGCATAGAGACATGATTTTCAAACTGTATTTCTTTACAAGTTTGCTTATTTTTATAAATAACACATATGTATGTGTTTTATTATACAATATACTATGTGTCGCAAGCTTTAAATTCAGTTTTTTTTTTATAAAACGAAAAGTCTATTCTTATAAAACGCCGTCATGTATAAAGAGAGATTCTGCAGTTTAAAGAACGATTAATTTAACGAATAGTTCGAAATTTATATGTTCAGCTTAAAGATCAACCTTTAAACGGATGGATGATATTTTGTATGTCATACCTGCGTTTTCAACCGTCTGTTGGAACTGTATCATCGTCGGACTTATCAGCAAGCTGGACGCCAATTGCAGGCCATGAGACACTATATGCACAAGAATCGTTACTATGACAATGACGCATCCCCAGCCACCTTCTGGATAATAATGTTTCTTAAGTGTAATTTTCTTTCGAGCGTTTCGAACGGCCAAGGAGTCGTCAACGTCCTCGGGTTGATCGACTAAATTTTCAGATTCGCCAATGCTACCGAGGCCTCCCTCGAGGATTAATTGCTCGGAGAATCGCCTTCTCATCATCTTAGGCGTAATTGGAATGGCACTGCTTTTACGAGCAGTAAACGCAGCGTCAGCGTTCGCTTCAGCATTTTTTCCGCTCGTAGTAAAACGCGCAAAGGATTTGCCAGCGCTTCGAGATTCGTTATCCTTTTGCGCTTTAACATCGGCGAGTGCGGAACTGTCGCGGTGAAACGTGGCAAGTGATTGCGTCGCGCGGGCTGTTGTCGTCTTTAGAGACGCTCGCGGACGAGTTTTGCCCGCGATGATTGGTTCCGCAATACTCGTGGCACCGATGACGTTTTCGCAATTTGTGATCGTATCTCCGACGAGCGATTGTTCGAAGAGTTCGCGATTATCCGCGCGGTCGATCTTGCAGTTGCGTAGCGAGTACATCTGATCCAAGTGTCGACGATACGGGATTGGACCAGCGGCGATCGAATGCCGACGCTGGATCGTCATCATCCCATTGTCCCCGGTATCGTTGCAGCAGTGATAAAGGCTGCCGACCGAGTTCCTGCCGGAGGACGGCGGTAGAAAGCTCTGGCAAGTCGACACAGAGTTGCCGGAGTCCTTCCGCTTCGCGCCAGCTCCCTGAAGGAGGATAGCGGGCTCTTTGGCGAAGCAGGAGGATGTGGACGAAATCTTCCGGCGTTGATACTGACAGTGAGCGCAACGACACGCGGAGAATCGTTATTCATTACAAGGCCATATATTACGCATCCAACAATCGTTCTAGACCATAAATATAACCATCCTTATTCATAAAAATATATTAACAGATTCTTTTAATGATCGCTAATTTTATCAGTTACATAACTAATATGTATCCATGTCATGTTTATGTACGTGTGTGCAGACGCGTGCTTCATATTGTAAATCATACATAAGTTAAAGGAAAATCTATATATCGTTGCACTAGCGCGATTTACAGTAGGCAAATACCGTCTTAGACGACAGTTGCTACAGGTGTATCGAATCAGTTACACGGCGCATGTCTTGGCCTGAGGCATCCTCTCTAAAGATCGTTGAAAGTTTCGCGGAGTTCCGTCAGAACGCGAACAATATGTCTTTTGACCGGATATTAATTGACACGGGTAGCCAATCTCGCATATTTACATATTAACGAGTATATCGTAATGTGACGTATTATGCTCATCGCGTATCTCGATTACTCATTCGACTGTGATTGATTAGTTTTTGTGGGGAAGAGGTCAGTTTTTCGATCTCGTTATCTCGACTAGATTTACTAATTATGACGTGGAACGAAAAATGCATCGAAGACATACTCTTGTCTTGTCATATTATTTATGATTTACGGACGTAAGTTTTTCTAGGATGTGTCGTTAAAGTTCTAAGTCAAGTATAGTCGTTAATAATTTTTTTGCGATTGAGGCACGCGACAGGAATTAATCCTTATGAATAATTTATAATCTACATTCTCACGGCGCATTTGACGCTAACGATAAGTATGGCACGGCCTGATTCTGATGATAGCTTCCTTAATGCGTTTAATGTCAACATGGGAGATTAGAGAAAAACAAGTACATTTAGCGATAAATGTGTGCGATCACAGCATAGAGACATGATTTTCAAACTGTATTTCTTTACAAGTTTGCTTATTTTTATAAATAACACATATGTATGTGTTTTATTATACAATATACTATGTGTCGCAAGCTTTAAATTCAGTTTTTTTTTTATAAAACGAAAAGTCTATTCTTATAAAACGCCGTCATGTATAAAGAGAGATTCTGCAGTTTAAAGAACGATTAATTTAACGAATAGTTCGAAATTTATATGTTCAGCTTAAAGATCAACCTTTAAACGGATGGATGATATTTTGTATGTCATACCTGCGTTTTCAACCGTCTGTTGGAACTGTATCATCGTCGGACTTATCAGCAAGCTGGACGCCAATTGCAGGCCATGAGACACTATATGCACAAGAATCGTTACTATGACAATGACGCATCCCCAGCCACCTTCTGGATAATAATGTTTCTTAAGTGTAATTTTCTTTCGAGCGTTTCGAACGGCCAAGGAGTCGTCAACGTCCTCGGGTTGATCGACTAAATTTTCAGATTCGCCAATGCTACCGAGGCCTCCCTCGAGGATTAATTGCTCGGAGAATCGCCTTCTCATCATCTTAGGCGTAATTGGAATGGCACTGCTTTTACGAGCAGTAAACGCAGCGTCAGCGTTCGCTTCAGCATTTTTTCCGCTCGTAGTAAAACGCGCAAAGGATTTGCCAGCGCTTCGAGATTCGTTATCCTTTTGCGCTTTAACATCGGCGAGTGCGGAACTGTCGCGGTGAAACGTGGCAAGTGATTGCGTCGCGCGGGCTGTTGTCGTCTTTAGAGACGCTCGCGGACGAGTTTTGCCCGCGATGATTGGTTCCGCAATACTCGTGGCACCGATGACGTTTTCGCAATTTGTGATCGTATCTCCGACGAGCGATTGTTCGAAGAGTTCGCGATTATCCGCGCGGTCGATCTTGCAGTTGCGTAGCGAGTACATCTGATCCAAGTGTCGACGATACGGGATTGGACCAGCGGCGATCGAATGCCGACGCTGGATCGTCATCATCCCATTGTCCCCGGTATCGTTGCAGCAGTGATAAAGGCTGCCGACCGAGTTCCTGCCGGAGGACGGCGGTAGAAAGCTCTGGCAAGTCGACACAGAGTTGCCGGAGTCCTTCCGCTTCGCGCCAGCTCCCTGAAGGAGGATAGCGGGCTCTTTGGCGAAGCAGGAGGATGTGGACGAAATCTTCCGGCGTTGATACTGACAGTGAGCGCAACGACACGCGGAGAATTGCGTCACGAAGTAACGACATCGCATCATACGCGATAGGATCTCCGGATGCGCCAGCAGCGACTCCGGGATCTCCATCTCGCTCCATGATTTCGCCATGTCGCCGGAAGACTCCCTCGTCCCTCGCTTCAAAACGAAACTCTCGGTCGACCAACCGCTCTCGGATTCCGGATTAGATATTTTTCGCGCGCTACATTCGCGTCGCCGGCAGCAGCGCGCTTGCGTTGCACCGTCACGATGAGGATAGGATTCTTCTTCTTCCTCCTCCGCTTCGTCGTCGTCATCTTCGTCGAGCGAATTCTCCTCGCTCATAGCCGCGCTATAAGAACGGCGACGTTTGCGATAAGCAGCTTCCTCGCACGGCGGGCTCGTCGAGTCAGCTCGTTCATCCATTTCGCGGTTCGTTTCTCTGACTTGTATAATCGAGGCGAATGTCTCAGCTGAATCGGATCTTTATACTAGGAAAACGAGGTTTGCGACCAAGTCATGTTATAGCCACCCGCCGTTGCATTATTTATCACGATAGTAAAATTAAATCGTGAACAATGCGATATTTATCATGTACTTACATTTGTTCTTCTTTTATGAAAAAATAGCCAGTTATATATATAGATAGTTGTGTATCTTCTATTGTCATCTGTTTCCAAAATTAAACTCAATTTATATACTTATAGGCATCCTACAATATAAGATATTATAACATGTCACTTACAACACTTGCACTATTAAAACTGAAAAGTATTTTTTCAATTCAACAGATCGACATTTTTCGTGTAAAACTTGTTATTTAATCGCGTTTTTACTTTTGTAGTTGAATTTATCGGATTTTATGTACAAGAGAATACATATAGCCAGGAATTGAACTAGGTATTAAGTTACACTAACAACATCGGCGGATTTCCAACGAGGACTGTCGTTTATCGTGTGATATTCATTGTTATTTTGCGTTGTACATCGCGATGCTCCGCACGCGTGAAGCCGAACGTGAGTGGCGAAACGCGTCTCGACTGTCGATACTTTGTCCTAATTTTTCTCGCACGTACGTTTTACGATGTTACACGGTCAAAATTCACCGCTCATATGCATTAATTTTAAAAATAGAGGGCGAACGCGAAAAATGTATCTCTACCTCTTCGGAATAACTGATAATGGCATGAAAAATGCAAAAACCTGCTATTATTGGATAATTATTAAATTTTTTTGCTATTAAAAGAGAAATTAATATTAGTCGATAAAAGTTTTGACGTTTTAAAGTTTTTCTCCTCTGCAAACTTATGTTGCTTTTTGACTTATGTCAGAGATTATTTCTTATGCACTTCTGACAGTTAAAGTTTTCTTCTTTTTTATTATTTTGAATTTATCCAATTCTCTCTCCATATATATAAAATCGCATTTCATGTAAAATCTACATTGAAACAAATTTATGTTTATTACAAATCAAAAAAGAGAAAGATAAGAAATTATACAAATTCTGCAAATTTCAAATATAACAAAACAAACAATTTACAATTTGTAAAAACTTGGCTTGTAAAAAGACGTGCGAGCATCAAGAAAATCAATGTATATTCAAAGTACTAAGTTGAAGGTAACTTCGACCTCAATTTTGACTACAATGGTCGAGTTTCTTTAGAAATGGTAAACATTATTTCTCTCTGACGTAACTTAGCAGATTTTATTTAAGACAAGATTTTCATTATTGTATTGCTAATGAAGTGTTTTATAAACTTGTATTTTAAAAAGTTTGTATTTTATAATTCATCTTAAAATTGTCATCTATTTTACAATTTATCTTAAAAATTATTACTGAATAATTTCTAAAAAATATTTGTGTTGTATATACAATTTATGTATATGAAATAGATTTTTTGGTTAGACCTTTTTTAACATATTATTAGAACTTATATTATTAAAATAATTTTTTATTATTATCATCATTATTTATTTGTGGAAAATACAACAGAAAATAAATAACCGATATTTTATTTTAATGGAATTTTACTTTTATTAAAAATTACGGAACACGGATGACAGATATGATAAGTAGGATCTGAAGCCCATACATTGATTGAAGATTTGGGTTTTTCATCTCTTAGATTCTGTGACCATCATATCTCTAGATATCGCAAACACATTATTTATGACATGACCGGATTTGAGAAGGGTGGAGTGTATGTGTCATTACATAAAACGTGATCAAAATCTACAAGGAGACATATCTAGGTCAGAATCAGGATACCATCATCGAAATTTTTCTTCTATGGTGATAAATAGTATGCGTTATTATTTTTCAAGAAAGCGAACATTATGTAAATTAATATTATGTATGTCACGCAATACAGGAGAAACTCAAGTAAATAAAATCAAATAGATAAAAAGCACGTGACACACACACACACACTGGAGCCGTGCTATTATATATAATACATTCATGACATATTAAATTATCCGGAATTTGTATGTTAAATATTGTTTTAATTAAAATATTTCTAGAACTAGAAAGCCGTGTAACGAAAAATTTTACAGTACTTCTCTTTTTCCTACGCTATGTACGCGTGTTGTAATATATGACGGTAATTTCGAGTGGCACAATCCGCTGCCATTCTTCGAAACGCAATTATTTTTTAAGAACAATTAGTGATTAACAACCCGTTCAATTAATAAATTATACGATAAAAAGTTATAGTAATATATAATATATTTTTTTAAATGAGAAAAATTGCAATATAGATATACTTGTGTTTTGAAGTATACCTATATTGCATCGTTGGCTTTTCGTCAACGAAACCCTCCCAATGAGTACACTTTGACGTTGGTGAGGGGGCTCAGTATTCGGAAAGTTAATCCTAAAAGGGAAGATCGTATCACATTTGATTTTCTTATATATTGTATGGAAATACATTAATATGGTATATCGTTTTATACTTTATAATAGCCAATATATTTTAAAATTTATTCTATATTTTATAATAGTCAATATATTTTAAAAATTTATATTTATATGATATAATAATAATATATGCATATTTTTAGTTTTTAATTATACGTGATAAAATTACATATATAAATCGGTAAAAGCAATACAAGTTTTACGCTTGGGGTCTGACAGACCCCAAGTATGTTTTTCACTTGAAGTCTGTCAGACCCCAAATAGGGGTTTTTTACTTGGGGTATGTCAGTAAAAGTAGTTAAGAGTTTCTTTTATATTTCGTGGAGTGCTACCCAGAACTCTAAACAAAAAGCCGAAAATGCGAAAAAATTTATCTTTAAAATATTTAAACTTAATTTAAAATATACTTGTATTTTAAATTTAATAGTTTCTGTGTGTCTNNTATATATATATATATATACATACATCGCGACGATAGATCTCGAATCGCATATTTCGTAATTGATTCATTTAATCAAATAAGAATTAAAGTAATAGGAAATCAAATTATAAATTATCGTTTCGTCGCGATCTTTACGGATAATAATTATTTTTTAGCGACATATAGAGTCAAATATATTTTGTTCGCGATGCTATATCATTTGACTTTTTGACGATCTAGATATAATTTGGATTAAGAACGTGCTGTAAAACGATAGAATCGCAAAATCAAATAATTAACATAAGAATAAGCCCCGTAATACATTAATCGTTTAATAAATAATTGATCCATGATATAAAATACTTACATAATTTAATATTTCGCATATATATTTTATAGTACGTAAAATATTTCGGCAGCGAATTAGCAATACCTAACATGATATTCGGCCTTGACGGCGTAAACATTGGCGCGCTATTGTTTACGTATTACGGCTTTGTTATTATTCATACGGCGACACTTGAATAGAACATTAGAGACGCTCCGTCAAATTCCTTTCCTACATATATCATTCGCGCGGCGACACTCGAGCAGTAAAGTAGCAGTGCGAGACACTCCGTTAAATTTCTTTCCAAGGCGCGATCGCAACAGTATCGGGAAATAATTTGATAAGCTTATTAATTAGTAATCTTTTACATATCTTAAATAATAATTATAATTTAATATTATAACTAAACGTAATTATATTGCTACGATAGATCTCGACACGCGTATTTCGCGCTATGTATATGTATACATATTTAATCAAGAATTGAAATAATAGGGATCAAAATTAGGAATTATTGTTTTGTTGCGATTTTTATATAAGCAATAATTATTTCTTTAAAAATACCTCAATTTAAATATATTTTGTCCGACGTTTTATCATTCGACTTTTGACGGCATGTAAATATGATTCGAATTAAGATCGCGCAATTAAATAATCGCTTCGCAAAATCGAGTAATTAATATAACGAAAGGCTTCGTGATACATCAATCGTTTAATAAATAATTAATTATAATTGAAAATATACTTTATACACTTTAATATTCCGCGTATACATATAATATGATAGTATATAAAATATTTCGGCAACAACTTTTCAATAACATAATGTTTAGCCTTGGCGGCCCTATTGTTTATATTACTTTACATATATGTCTTACGTCTTCTTATCATTCGAACGGCGACACTCGAACAGTAACGTAGTGGTACACAAAACGCTTCGTATATTCTTAAATTTTATTTCTAAACGCGAACGCGACTAGTATCGAAACGGAAATCGCTATGATTATTAACAGTTAATATATACAATTAACAATTAATTTACTTTTAATAAATAACACAAAATTATATTGCGAATATAAGTAATTGCAAATATAAATCTTTATCAAAGCGTGATCGTCCATTATTGCGAATAAAAATTGAATTAACAGAGATAAAAATTGTAAATTTCGTTACGGTCCTTCGATATCATCGATCTTTTCGGATAATAATTATTTATTTAATAATGCTTATAGTCAAATATATTTCGTCCGATAAGTTTTTTTAAAAAATACGAGCAGAAAATAATTATTAATTAAACGATTGTCATATTATTTTTGTAACGATGCGCATGATTTTGACCTCATGTAAATATCAAGCGCGAATTGTACTTTCCTTATTACTCTCTTATGATATAATAAAATGTATATCTCGTGTAATTGTTCCGCGATCGGGAGTGCCGTGCAAAGTGTTCCGCAATCGTTGCGTATACGACTAATCATAATTAATCGTGTTTTCGAGTGAGTGTAAGTGCCACGAAGAAGCAGCAAAGGATGAACAAGAGAGAAAAAGATCTGAAGCAGCATCGGGAGACGTACGGAGCAATGATATGCAGTGAGTAATTTATAAATTGGTTATCATTTATATTTTCAAGATAGACATATTGCAGTTTTTTTTTTCATTTTTTCGATAGTGCGATTCATTCAATATTATCGTGCAATATAATATATATATATATAAAATATTCCAAGTTTTATTTGAATCATAGTGACAGGAATCTTTAAAATAATAAATTATCGTGTCGTTGCGATCTTTACGGACAATAATTATTTCTTTAACAATACATAAAGTCAAATATATTTTTTTCCGCGATGCTACAATATATCATTTGATTTTTCAACGATTTAGATATAATTTTTATTTTTTTTTAAACGTATTGTAAAACGATCTAATCGCAAAATCAAATAATTAATATAACGATAAGCTCCGTGATATATTAATCGTTTAATAAATAATTGATCCATAATATAAGATATTTATATAATTTAATATTTCGCATATATACATATGTCATAGTACGTAAAATGTTTTGGCAGCGAATTAGCAATACCTAATATGATATTCGGCCTTGGCGACGTAAACATTGGCGCGCTACCATTTACGTGTCTCGGCTTTGTTATCATTCGTGCGACGACACTCGAACAGAAAAATAGTGATGTGGGACGCTCCGCCGAATTCGTTTTCTAAACGCGATCACAACCAGTATCAGGAAATTATTTGCTATGATTAATAATTAATTAACTTTTATAAATAATATACAACTACATACATAGGTATATCGCGACGACAGATCTCGAATCGCATGTTTCGCGTAATTTATTCATTTAATCAAATAAGAATCGAAGTGACAGAAATCGAAATTATAAATTATCGTTTTGTTGCGATTTTTACAGAACAATAACTATTTTTCTATCGATATTTAGAGTAAAAATATTTTGTCCAATGCTTTATTTCATACGACACACACACACACATACATTTTTCGATTATTTAAATATAATTCGGATTGAAAACGCGTAAAAAATTAAACAATCGAATCGTAGGGTCAAATAATTAGCAACGAAAGGCTTCGTAAGATTTATAATATTAAAATATAAATAAAAAAATTTATTGCGTATAATATAATATATAACTAATTTTTCAAAATTGATTATTTTGGAAACTTTGTTTGATACAGAATACAGAATATTCATAAAAATATTAATTCAATTTATTTGCACTTAGTTTGTGGTTGATCTTTGCGTTTGTAACGGATAATAAAAAAATTCTTGATGAAACTGAAATGTTTTAAAAGCCATTTTCTAAAAAAGAAAATTCTTCTTTAAGCTGGCTATTTTTAAAGACTTAAATATCTAAGAAAAAAAGTTGTTAATTTGATTAAATATATACGTTTTCTTTATTATCATTTCTTTAGTTGAAATATTTAAATATTTAAGTCAAATACATCGTACTTGCATATAATAATAATGCATATAATGCTTATATATGCAAATGTAATTAGTAAAATATTCAGCGTAAAATTATAAATATTTCGCAAAAAATTAGATATATGTATGTATATATATATATAATAAAGTAATGCTACAAGACGATAACAAATCTGTTAGTATGCGATCTTGATGTTTGATTTAAACGTTCTGTATACTGTCTTTTGCAATTATTATCTACGAACAATTAGTAAACAGTTCAAACAAGTAAAATTAACTTCATAATTAAAGATTTATAAACATATCAAAGTGGCAGCTATTTACCAAATTAAATATTTCACGCAATTTAATATTCATTCGAAATCGAAGTTAGAAGTTGAAAATTATTAACAACATTTTTTTAATGATTCTCATCTACATTTCCTATATTTAAATATAATCTCGCATATATTACGAGTAACAATCGATTAAATGATTAATAATTAATTTCTGATGCATTGATCATTTCATGTATTTGGCATTTATATTATATAATTTTACAATGTATATATCTTATAATTTGTTTTGTATATATCTTGTATATATATGTATATATCTTATTATTTACTTATTTTTGAATTAAAAACGTATTCGATACTGGTAATGCTTGTTTTTTAAAAACATATCTACATCTCTTTTAATTGAGAGAAAAGAGGATTTAGAGAATTAATTATCTATATGCGATATAGATAATTAATTATTAAGTACATTTTCCTCCCCTTAAGTTATATATATCATATTACAAAATTATATACATATAATATAACCCTCCCATGGGTACAAATGGGCTAAAATAGATTAAATTAAATAACTTTCAATAGATTTTTTTACTATACATTAAAACATATTATAGTATGAATTAAAGCAAAAATTTGAAAAGGATGTAAAATATTTTTTTTATTGATAAATTTTATTTAATTTGTTTAATGAAGAAGGCGCTAGAGTAAATTTATTAATTATATAAAATAGTAATAACTTATTGTTATATTGCGCCGATTTTATCCTAATTTTTTATAGCCCATTCATATATTATCATATTGATTAAAACTTTGCTTTAATTGATGTAATGCCAAATTATCGGTCTGTTAAATTATATAAAATATAAATGTTTTATCAATTTTATTTTAATATAAATTATATATTATTGAATT